>NW_007258428.1:671241-673500 GCF_000164805.1 Carlito syrichta
CAGGCAAAAGATTAAAAACACACATGAACCAACTCCAAAACCCAAAGAAAGACAACAAACAAACAGGAACAACTCTGTAAGAACCTTATGACAGGGATCAACTCTTGTATTTCAATTATTAGCCTAAATGTGAATGGACTAAATGCACCACTGAAAAGACATAGAATGGCAAAATGGATAAAATATCATCAGGCAACAATCTATTGCCTTCAAGAGACTCACCTCACTAGAAAGGACACTCACAGACTCAAAGTAAGAGGATGGGAAACAAACTTTCAGGCGAATGGAATACAAAAGAAAGGAGGAGTAGCGATCTTAATTTCAGACAAAAGACCCTTCAAGCTATTAAAAATCAAAAAAGATACAGAAAGCCACTACATAATGATAAAAGGCTCAATCCATCAACAAGAAATATCTATCCTAAACATATATGCACCCAACATAGGTGCGCGAACTTTCATAAAGCAACTTCTAGGAAAACTAAAGAGAGATATTGACTCCATCATAACTTGGGACTTTAATACCCCACTCACAACCCTAGACAGATCATCAGGACAAAAATCAGCAAGGAGATCCAGAACCTCAATGTGACTTTGGACCAAATGGACTTAACTGATACTTACAGAACACCCCATCCAAAGACCACAGAATATACATTCTACTCATCACCACATGGAACGTATTCTAAGATCAACCACGTAATTGGCCATAAATCAAGCATAAGCAAATTTAAAAGGACTGAAATTCTACCATGCACCTTCTCGGACCACAGTGGAATAAAAATAAACATTGACACCAACAAAGTCTCCCCAAAACCCACAAAGACATGGACACTAAACAGCATGATGCTAAAGAACTCCTGGGTCAATGATGAAATCAAGACAGAGATCAAAAGATACCTGGAAACAAATGAAAATGAGGAAACATCTTACCAAAATCTCTGGGACACTTTGAAAGCTGTAGTAATAGGGAAATTTATAACCCTACAAACACACATGAAGAAAATGGAAGGAACACAAAATAACAACCTAACAAGCCACTTAAAGAAGCTGGAAAAGCAAGACCACAAAAACCCTAATTTCAGCAGAAGAATCCAGATCACCAAAATAAAAGGCCAAATCCAGGACATAGAAGACAAAAAGATAATACAAAAAAATCAATTAAACAAAAAACTGATTCTTCGAAAGGATAAACAAGATTGATGGTCCCCTAGCTAGACTGACCAAGAAAAAACGAGAAAAAAAACCAAATAAGCACAATCAGAAACACAAAAGATGAAGTCACATCTGACCCTGAAGAAATACAAAAGATCATTAGAGACTACTACGTACACTTGTATGGAAACAAACTTGAAAACCTTAAGGAAATGAAGGACTTTCTGACATTACACAACCTACCTAGATTGGAACAAGAAGAAATTGAGACCCTAAATAGACCAATAACAATCAAGGAAATTGACTATGTAATAAGAAAACTTCCTACAAAAAAAAGCCCTGGTCCAGATGGCTTTCCAGCAGAATTCTACAAGACATTTAAGGATGAGCTGATACCAATCCTACTGAAGGTATTCCAGGTAATTGAAAAAGATGGAACGCTCCCCAAATCATTTTATGAAGCCAACATCACATTGATACCCAAGTCAGGTAAAGATCCAACAAAGATAGAGAACTACAGGCCAATATCTTTGATGAACATAGATGCTAAAATTCTCAACAAGAACCTAGCAAACCAAATTCAGCAATACATCTAAAAATCATCCATCATGACCAAGTAGGCTTCATTCCTGGGATGCAAGCCTGGTTCAACATTTGTAAAACCATAAATGTAATTAAATACATCTACAGATGTCAAAACAAAAACCACATGATTATATCATTAGATGCAGAAAAAGCTTTTGATAAAATCCAGCACCCCTTCTTGATAAAAACCCTTGAACATCTAGGCATATGGGGAACATACCTCAAAATAGTAAAAGCCATCTACGAGAAACCCACAGCCAGCATACTCCTAAATGGACAAAAATTGGAACCATTTTCCCTGAAAACTGGAACAAGACAAGGATGCCCACTCTCACCCCTCCTGTTCAACATAGTATTGGAAGTCCTGGCTCGAGCAATCAGAGAAGAGGAGGCAATCAGGGGTATCCAAATAGGAAAAGAGGAAGTCAAGTTATCTCTCTTTGCAGATGATATGATTGTGTACCTTGAAAACCCAAGAGAATCTGTCAAAAACCTCCTTACACTGATAAAGGCCTTTGGC
>NW_007258428.1:674648-698339 GCF_000164805.1 Carlito syrichta
AACAGCTGCTGGGGAGGGTGTGGTGAAAAGGGAACACTTCTACACTGTTGGTGGGAGTGTAAACTAGTGCAACCTCTGTGGAAAGCAGTGTGGCGATTCCTAAAAGCTCTAAATATCAACCTCCCATATGACCCCTCAATCCCCCTGCTGGGAATATACCCTGAAGAACTCAAATCACTCTATAAAAAAGATACCTGCACACGTATGTTTATCGCAGCATTGTTCACAATAGCAAGAACCTGGAAACAACCATGCTGCCCATCGAAAGAGGACTGGATTAAAAATGATGGAATACTACGCAGCCATAAAGAAGAACAAAATCATGAATTTCGCAGCAATCTGGAGGGAACTAGAGTCTATAATACTGAGTGACCTCTCACAGAAACAACGATCCGAGTATCACATGTTCTCACTCATATAATGGACCTCGAACATCCAATGTAATACTATAAGAAAATGACTGATGGTACTCGGAAACTATGGGTGCGGGGAGATGGGATTAACAGTAGCAAACATCTGTCTGGGAATGGGGAAACACCTCTTATCAACAGGGTGCCTAAATGAAATGTAATTGTACACCTAACCCTTAACTGTACCACACAAAACCATAATAAAAAATATTGATTATGAAAAAAAAATTTTTAAAAGAATGGAGTTTACAATAATTAGTGCCTACATTAAGAAAAAGGATGATTTCAAAAATCAAACTTTACACCTCATAAAACTAAATAAAAATGAAGGAAATAATAAAGAACGGAGCAGAAATAAATGAAATAGATACTGGAAAAACATCAATGAAACTAAAGAGTTGATTTTTGAAAAGATAAGTAAAATTGACAGAATTTTTTAGACTAACAAAGTAAAAAGAGAGAAGACTCAAGTAGATAATATGATAAATGACTGAGGTGATATTAAAACTCAGAACCAGATGTCTTCACTGATAAATTCTACCAAACATTGGAAGAAGAGCTAATACCAATGGATCCCAAACTCTACCAAAAATTGAAGAGAATATTTTCAAACTGACTTTATAAGGCCGGCATTACCAAATCTAGGGAAGGGCACTATAAGAGAAATGCATTACAAGTCAATATCCCTGATGAGCACAGATTTAAAAAATTCTCATGAAAGCACTAGCAAACCAAATTTACTAGCATATTAAAAGGATCACATCCCATGATCAAGTGGGATTTATTCCTGGGATACAAAGTTGGTACAACATACATATATCAATAAATGTCATACACAACATTAACTGCATGAAAGATAAAAATCACAATCAGCCAAGTTCTGTGGTTCATGCCTGTAATCCCAGTACTTTGGGAGACTGAGGTAGGAGAATTTCTTGAGCTCAGGAGTTCAAGATCAACCTGAGTGAGACCTCATTTCTACAAAAATTTAAAAAACTAGCCAGGCATGGTGGCACATGCTTGTAGTCCCAACTACTTGGGAGTCTGAGGCAAAAAGATCACCTGAGCCCAGGAGGTTGAGGCTACAGTGAGATGTGCTGCACTCCTGCCTGGATGACATAGTGAGACCCTGACTCAAAAAAATTAAAATTAAAAATCATAGAATCATCTCAACAGATACAGAAAAACTTTTGACAAAATTTAACAACTTTTTGTGATAAAATTTCTCAACAAAATAAGTATAAAAGAAATTTACCTCAACAACATCATAGTTAACAGTGTAAAATGGAAAACTTTTCCTTTAAGATTAGGAACAAGATAAGAATCTGAAAAGAAACTATGAAAACAATCCCATTTACAATATCAAAAATAAGATATTTATGAATAAATTTAACAGGTGCAAAAACTGTACTCTAAAAACTGTAGAACAATCATAAAAGAAATTGAAGAAGACATAAAAATGGAAAGACAATCTGTGTTTGTGGGTTGGGAGAATCAATATTGTGAAAATATCCATACTGCCTGAAGTGGTCTTTGGATTCGATGCAATTTCTATTAAAGTTACAATGCCATTGTTTCACAGAAATAAATTTGGAATTCTGAAATAATAAACTCATAGAGAGTATAGAATAGAGGTTACAAGAGGCTAGGGAGTGGGGGAAATGGGGATACTGGTCAAAGGGTAAGTATTTTTAGTTACAAGATGGAGGAGTTATAGAGACCTAAAGTATGATAATGATGACTATACCTATGTCTACCAGAAATTTGATGAGAGTAGATCTTAAGTATTCTTACTATAAAAAAGATAACTGTGAGATTGTGAGATGGTGGATATGTTAATTAGCTTAATTTTGGCAATCATTTCATAATGTACACATATATAAAACAATCACAGATTGTACCTTTAATACATACAAGTTTTGTCAATTGTGCATCAAATAAAACTTTTTTTAAAAGTCTTTAAAAAAGAAATAAACTTTCACTTTATGATCAGTTGATTTTTGATCAAGATGCCAAGATAATTCAATGGTGAAAGAAATAGTCTTTTCATTAAATGGTGCTTGGAAAACTGTATATTCACATGTAAAAGACTGAAGGTGGATCCTTACACCATATATGAAAACTAATTTGACAGCTAAGCATAAGAGTGAAAACTATAAAACTTCTAGAAGAAAATGTAAGAGTAAATCTTCTTGACCTGGGGGTTAGGCAATGCTTTCTTAAATATGGTATCAAAAGTAAAAGCAAAAGAAAAAATAGATAAATTGGAATTTTTATCAAAATTAAAAACATGTTCTTCAAAGTATACTATCAAAACTGAGAAGATATCCACAGCATGGCAGAAAATATTTGCAAATCAAGTATCTGATAAATAACTTATATCTAGAAAACATATACAAGTCCATAATTAAAAGACAATCCAATAAGAATGAGCAAAGAACCTGAGTACATATTTCTCCAAAGAAGGTACACAAATGACCAATAACACATGAAAGGATGCTCAGCATCATTATCCAAAGCCAGAATTCAAACCTAATCCTTCTGCCACCAGAATCATGCCCTTAACCACTACAGTTTAGTCTCCCAAGAATCTAGTTACACCATGGTGTCAAAAGATCTGCTCAGTGAATACCTATTAAATGAACAAATGAAGGAGTAAACTGTATTTTACAGTCAGGAAGTCTACCATGGAGTGATTTTTCTGTAACATTAAAGCTGGAAGTGCCTTGGATATCACCCAGTTCTTTTACAGACTAGTAAACCAGAGCTCAGAGTTAAGGTTGATGCAGAGTTGGCTCTTCTAGCTCCCTTAGCAGGAATGACACAATGGCTCACATCTCCCAAAGCCAAAACTTCCTTCCTTACACAATAAGATAGACAACAACAACAGTAAGGATTTCTCCCAACAGACCAATGGAAACTTGTATATGTGAAGGATGTGTGTGAATGCAAGTGGAAATATTTTTTCCCTTCCCCTTTCTGTTCTTAAATTAGATTCTCTAGGACAAAAAAGAATCCCAAAGGTAACACAAACTCTGCTTTACTCTGTTTTACACACACAGTTTAAAGTAACAGTATGAGTCAGTGTTCAGAATAGAAATAGCAATAAGAGCTGATATCCTTGGATCAAATGATGCAATTCACTGTATGTACACTGTCACTCAGTTCAAATTTCTTTGATGACTTGTATTCAGAGACCTATGAAAGCTAAACCCCAAAGACACTGGCTAAGCTTGGATCTAATTACCAAGGTATTTGGTTCATTGGGGCATGGTGGGGGTGCTGCCTGAGAACCTTTGACTTCCTAACCCACTATTGAGTTCTCTATGCCTGTTACCCATCTCTCAGAGGCACAGTGTGCCTCATGGATGAGAAAACATGCTAACTAATTATGATCTCCATAATTTTCGCTACTGAAATTCAAGTTTTTAGACAGCAAAATCAATTTCTCCAGTTCCCTGAGAAAAGAGAAGACCTCCAGTAGGTTTTGGCCAAATGCTTCTGGACAAAGGGTTAGATTAAGTGTGTAGAAGACATATCCCTTTGAGCATGAGAGTTATTCATTTTATTTTCAAGGAGAAGAGAGTACCAATAGCTAGAGGTGCTTTAAGCCCTGATAATCACACAATTAAGGAGGGAAAGTTGTGCCTTGTGGAACAGAGCATCCATTGCTTCGAATTGAACCAAAGTTTGGTAAGAATCCTGAAGAGAAGAAGTGGGTCCTGAGGTTTCGTGGAGATACAGCTAGAACAGGGAAGTCATGTGGAAGCTAGGATACCTCTCTTAAGCCTCCTCCTCTTGATGGCCTCCCTTTAAAGCCTCCATTTTTTCTATTTTAAATCTTAGTAGAAGAGTAGGCTTCTCTGTTCTCTCCCTTGCCTGGAAATCCAACACAGGCAAGTCATTTCTGCAGCAATAAGGGTAAGAGGACATGACAGAAGGAACATGGGGCTTGCAGCTAAAGAGTGACAGTCTGCAATGATCCTGTGCCCCTCATCCCACCCCAGCATCTGATTCTGTCTCTAATTCTTGGCACCTGGGTGGAGTAGAGAGGATGTGGAAGCATTTATACCTTGGTTGCTGGAGGTTTATAGAGTTGGCGCCTCCTATGAAGCCAAATATTGCAGGACTTATTGCAGTTAACCTAGTACATAATCTGCAATCCAGGACCATTGTCTCTGAGTATACACTCTGAGACACTCCAGGGTATTCTCTCTTTATTTTAATTGCTTTCTGCTTAGCAGTTATTGACCCATCCATTCATCCATCCATCCTCCCATATCCACCTGTCAAACATTTGTTAATTTCTTCAAATAATTGCTTTATGTATATGTTCCAGATATTGTGCTCTATGTTTTAGGGGACACAGTGATAAGTAACTCAGACTTTGGTCATCAGAGGCTTTCAAGTCAGTCATAAAAGGAATCAGGGAAGAATGAAGATTTCTCAGTTATCGAGACTATCCAACAAATAGCCAACTTCCTACATCCCATGACATGCTCAAGAGCCAGGTTCTGAAAAGTCTGTGTTGGGACTTATTTGTCCCTCCTGAAGAAGGCACTAAATTGTTCTGTGACCAACACTACCAAGCTTGGTGACACAAATTTAATTTGCTTTATAATCAGCCTAACCTGAAGTAAGGGCACAATTACCCTGGGAACATTACCCACCTCCCTCTCCTATTCTGTCCCAGCAGAGGGCTGCCCCTTTCCCAAGATGTCTCAGTTTTTGCTTTGCTGGACCCAAGTTCTAGCTGGAGATACTCCCCTATGTGGAGGACTGGGCCTCTTGTTTCAGAAAATTGCTGAAGAATGGAAGAATAGAGAGACATGAGCTCCCCATGAGGACAGAAGTTAGTGATCAGTTTCTATGACTTGAGCAACAGCCTCAACTAGGACACAGTTGAATGAAATCACATATACATACTTTTTATTTTTTGTAATTGCACAACATGATTTTTCAGGTGGCTCATCCAGAATCTGGTGCAGAAATAGCAGGAACATCATTCTTGGAGGCAGAAAAATGATTTCATCCTAAGAAAAGAAATGAAGAGTTTCTCTGCAAGCCTCTGAAGTAGAATGTGCAAGAGACAATCATCCTGTTTCATTGACAAGAAAACAAGACTCCAGCAATAGTAGCAACTATGAGCACTTCCTGTGAGTCTGGTGCTGTGCAGAACGCTTTCTACACAACAGATTTTTGAACTCATATACAGCATCAAACTACTACTTTACAGATGAGGAAACTGCGGCCCAGAAAGGATAAACCAGTTTTCCTAAGACACATAGATTAAGGCAGTGTTAAAACCAAGTTTCTAGACCGGGACTTCTAGACCCCAGGTTCACACTTTGAAAAACTCTGGGTTATATCATACCAAGGATACACAGCCCCCAGTGGTGGGTCTGGAAGGGGACCCAGGTGCTTGGCTCCCAGTCTAGTATTTTTCCATTGGTTCATCTTCACAGTTTGGTCTCCAGTCCCCTGAATTCCAGCCTAGCAGAATGGTATCTAGAGAAGTTGTGTTGGCTGCCGCTTCAAAGATACCACATAGTGGGGCCTAACCATTCCACAATACCCAGAAAGAAAGAAATTGCTAACGGCAAAACCTTAAGTCCATGGTGATAAGAGCATTTTAGCTTACTTTAGTGCCATGAACTCACCTAGTCTGACATATCCAGAATCAAAGATTTGCTGAGCAAAGGCAAGTCATTTAAAAATGTAGGTCCTCCCAAAACCAGAGAAAATTCGGCTATAAAGACTGTGCTCATTTACTGTGTGCTGGGCGGAAAATAGCCACTAATACTGAGGAGTTGCCAGGTACCAGTCCCTCATCTTTGTTTAAGTAACTATCCTTATCCCCACCTAAATGATAAAGTGAGGTTCAGAGAGGGTAACAGCTGATAAGGTCTGCTACACTTTGAATTCTGATTTGTGTGGCTCCCAGTATCCAGTCACCATTAGGCACCCTCTGCTGTCTGTTAAGTCAGGCTGCCAGAATCAGAACAGGGGCCTCTAACTGGGCTTACCCTGTGAACAAACAGTAAGAGAAGAAATACAGATATGGGAGACAGAATGCAAAACAACTCTAGAAGGCTGACGTTAATGCCCACTGGGATCTCTGATGTTTTGTCTCAACCCAGAAATGCAAGCAGACAGAGGTATAGCCTTCTCTCTGGCAGGACAGTCTAGTCTATGGAGTTCCTTCTTTGTCAATGAAATAGTCACACCCCTAAAAGGCATTTAACATTCCACTTTTTTCTTGAAATGTACAGGTTGAAAACTTGCATTTTCTCAAAATATGCTCTACTTATTGATTTAAACACATGTAAACATTCACATATTTATATAATTTCTATCGCTGCTGTGTAGAATCTTCAGTTCTGTTGATTTTGTTAATTGCCCAAGTGCCTCCTCTGTACCAGAGTATCAATAATGATAATGATCAAAGGCCTAAAAGTACATAAGCATTTTCTGTTTCCAGCTTCTATTTTACGAATAAAACATTGATGCTCTTTTTAAGTTGGCCATCACTCATCTGGTAGGTTTTGCAGACAATAACAGTTCATTAGTAATATCTGGTGGGGAAGATGTATGATGCTGTAAATATTTAAAATCAAATTTGAAAAAGAAGACAGAGATGAATGCATGGGATGGGAGGAGGGATGAACATGGAGCCCAGGGCTATGGTTTTCACAGCAACTTACACTGGGGCCCCGTCGTTGTTTTCCCTTATAAGTCCCATGAAAGGGGGCTTAGCAATGTTGCTGCATCCAGCAGGGGCCAAAAGGCCTTCATAGAGTGTAATGGGTATCTGAGCCTATAGTCCTTCTAAAAGTAGCCCCCTAGTCAGAGATCTGGGTACAAGTAATTTATTTGGAGGATGATTCCAGGAAGCACTGTCAGGGAGTTTCATATGATAGGGATGGGGGAAAGGCCAATCAAGTGTGTCATGGGTAACGTATTGTTGCGGCTAGGTAGGCTCAACCTCACTGAGAACCCTCTGAGAAACTGCTCTGAGGGAGTTCTCAGGGGTCAGGAAACTGAGGTCCATCCTCCACCAATTCTTTTCTCAAACTGGTAGTGCATTGCCAACTGGAAGTGTATTGGCTCTCATTTCCAGCCAGCTCTGAGCTCAGGTCCAAGACAACCCACAGGGATCTGTAGGTGGGAGCTATCAACCTGTCTGCTCCTGTGTAGCTCAACTTCAGTGGATAGGTGTGAAGTTCAGAGTTTCTTGTCAAGATGACTGAGACACTGATGAAAAGAGTCCAAATTATCATTTTTCTTTTGGGATTCCAGATTCCAGGTTTTCCTCCTGCATCACATCCAAGAGTTGTAGATAGCAGAAACTGGTCATCTTCATCAACTAGGGAAACCGATGCCTAGAAAGAACAATAACATTGAAAACAAGCAAGAGAGACTCTAGATGATAGAACTCAGTCAGAGGAGAAAGGGTTATCAGAGGAACCTGCCTGCAGCCGTTAGGAGATGGCCCAGAAAAGGGTTAGGAATGCCACTTTTTCACACTCACTTCCCCTCTGATATATTCAGAGGACTCTGACACTTGCTGGAACAGACTGGGGAATGCTCTCCTTCCCACCCCTACCCCACTTTCTTTGTTCCTTATGGAACTCAGGCCTGGCTTTCCAAGCCCCAGACCCGTCCTTCCATTCTTCCTTTCTAAAACTTCATTGAACATGTTGTATTTCCTTGAATCTCTGTTTTCCAACAACAACAACAAAAACTAATCTACACTCTGATACTATTAACTGAGAAAGGATGAATATTGTATATTTTTCAATGGAGGATTCCTAAAGTTAAAGTGCTTGAGCTAAAGTAAATGAGTTTCTGAACTCATCTCCAGCTCTGGCTCATGTATGTCTATAAAACCACAAATGCCAGATCAGGAAGGATTTTTTTGGTTCATCCAATTCACACTCAGTTTACAGAATTGTAATCAGGGCTCAGAGATGAGAAGGGACTTCCTTGAAGTCATGACTTGGTGACATGGTGACAAGATGGTAGAAGGAGTATGTCATATACAAAGGATTGGAGAAGTGAGACAGGACCTTGGAGAGTTCTTCTTTGGCCCAGAGCACAGGAAAAGTGGAGGAATCCGGTACAGATTTCATACTCTGCCAGAACAGGACCTCAATGAACATTTCCAGCACATCTACCTTTGCTAGAAGGCCTGGGAAATGTTTTACATCGGACCTCAAATATATTTTTGGTGGCCTTGGTTCTGTCTTTGCCCCATGCTTAAATCTGCTTTAAAATATAGAGGACAAGGAGTTATTCAGATTCTTTTTAAATGTCCTTCATGATGACGGGTTTTAGAGTGGCAGAGGCAGTTCATTCTATTTCTTGATGGCTCTGACTGTCAGGTATCTTTCTATGAGCAGTCAGAAACTGTCTGCCTATAATACCCACCCATCGTTCTTGTAGAGCTAAGGTCAGAAGGCATCTTCCATGATAACCTTATAAATGTCCCAATTGTACCAATTCTTATGTTCCCTTTATTGTTCTCACTTTGCTCTTCATACTTTGCCAATTGCCACTTGTCATTTTAGAATACAAGACTCATAACTTCCTAACTTATTGGAGGACTCCACATAAGTGATCTGACCAGAATAGACAGTCTCCCATCTTGCCTGGTACCATACACTTGTGAGTGAGCCAGGGAAAGTTATTTAACCTCTACATATATGCATATGTTAATCTAGCCTCAAATCTTAATTTTGTGTTTGTGTTTAGCAGTATTATAGTAACCCAAATTTATTTAATCTCAATGTAAAAATGTCAATTTATTCTGTTTTACCATCTAGTCCTAGTCACCCCCTTCCCCATTCTACACCTGGGCAACTGGTATTTGAGCTCTGAGAGCTGGAGTTACATTTTTGGTAGGCCTATCTATCTGCTTTATGTGCCAACTGGATTACTGTGTAGTAGCCTTATAATATCATATATTATATATATGTGCCATAATGATGATGGAGGAAAAGAATTTGTTATAGCATCAAATAACCAATCTCCAAAATAAACAGGCTTAGTAGAAGGGATACTTTATCTGGACATGGGTCTCTTAATCATACGAATGTGACGACAGAAGATTCTGCATAGATGTGTATATGGGGATGTGGGGGTGATGGGAGCTAGTATTTCTCCTGTCTTGATAGAAACTAGGGTGCTCAGCCAAAAGGCCTCAATGGAGGACTTCATTCCAAATGAGTGACCAGATGAGTGACAGAGGAGTAGGGAGTGGTCCAAAAAATATGACTTGCAGAATACTAGACTCAGAGATACTCCATGAAGAGCCGGTTCATGTGAAGAGAGTTTCACTAAGTTTGGGAAATACTACACATTAGTTTTGCCTCTAAGAAATTATTAGCATATCAACTGAGAAATGTTGCAATGAAGAAACACAAATAACCGTATTTAATTATGGTTTCCCAAGCCTTATATGACCATCACAACCTTTTCATTTATAAGTAACTCCAACTAAATTTAGTAAATACTGCTTTAGATAGCCATTTTCTCCCTCTGCCTAAGTTACATGAAATTTACCAGCATCTGAGTATGCTCTTTTCAAGGACTCTGTTTAGAGATCACCAGTAAACTTGTAAATGTTTACAAAGCTGTATCGTTTCAAGTCATGGATCATATGAACTGAGACAAATCCAGTGATACACCAAATAAAGGATATCCTTTCTTCAAACTACCATCACTGGATTAAGATTCCTATGTAAAAATAAAATATTTGCCCAAGGATTTCATTATTGGGCTAATAAAGAACAATGTGAACATTGGGTTTTTTCTTCCAAGTGGGACATTTTTGTTATTTTTGACTCTGGATTAGAACCCACAAATATTTACTGAGTCTAGTCTATGCACTCAGGATGATTCTAGGACTTGTAATGGATAGTGAAGGAAAATTATAAACTGTCACCATTTCCAAGGCACTTAAAGTCTAACAAGACGAATACTAATGAGAGAAAGGATAAATGTTCCAACAAGGTTGCCCACAGTACGGTACTTGTAAGAATTAATCAGAAGAAGAGATTCATGGGTTGAATAAGTGGAGAAGATTTCATGGAGTTAGTGGAACTTAAATATGCCTGGGAAAACTTGGAAAAATTTTCAAAAGTTAAGAGAATAAATAAAGTTCCAGGCAATAAAAAAAAAGATTAACTCTTGACAAAGGGCCTCTGGCAAAATTCCTTTTTCTAGGCCCTGAGCTTTTCCAGGAAAATGCCATTTTGTATTGAAAGCATCTTTGTTCACCAATTTCATTGGACACAGATGAAGCTTATAAACTTTAAATATAAGGCTAGCTGATACAACTGGATTATACATCAGGAGTTTAAATATAGATATTAATATAAAAGTTTAATATCTAATATTTGGAAAGTAACAAGGTAATCAGCCTTTGTCATTCTATATTTTTATAAGGGCTGGTGGGTTATTTGAGTGTGGCTAGTCCACTTCCAGAATGTGTAACTATTCTTAACACTAGTCAGGACAATACCCAGCTGACCTGATAGCCTGATATTCTACTCTTTGGGGACAGTAGGACAATATGGCAGAAACTTGATTCTAATTACCAAGACTTCACAGTAAATGTGATTTTTCTTTCCCTGATTAGACAGGATCTTCTTAGGATTCTGGGGGAATTGGACAGTCACTACCCCAACTTCTTTGCATTCAACATGAGCAAATTCTTGCCTAGAGAGTTGGGAAATTATGAGCTGAACTTCCCTTTTAACAGAGACATACTTTTCAGTTTCTTACACACTGAGGCTTGGCTAGACAGCAGATGGCTTTAAAACTTGTTTGATTTTCACCTATGCTTCTAGGCAAGATCTCATTCATTTAAAAAGAAAAGGGCTCAGTGGCTCAGCCTATAATCCCAGAACTTTGGGAGGCCAAGGTGAGAGGATTGCCTGAGCCCAGGGATTCAAGACCAGCCTGGGCAACTTGGAGAGACCTCATCTCGACAACAAATCACAAAAACTAGTTGGGCATGGTGGCATACATCTGTAGTTCCAGCTACTTAGAAGGCTGAGGCAGAAGGATCACCTGAGCCCAGCAGGTCGAGGCTGTGGTGGCCATGAGTGTGCCACTGCACTTCAACCTGGGCAAAAAGAGTGAGACTCCAACATGAAAAAAAAAGTAAAAGAAAAAGAAAAGACCCTGCTTCTCAGCTTCACCAGTGAAACTAGAAGGTAAACTAGAGAAAGAAAGAAATGTTTTCCCAATTTTCTTTGAAACATATCTTTAAGCAGTCCTGACCCCACCCTTTCTCCATTGAGTATCTCTCATGCACTCTTCTCAAGTCCCCATTCACTAGCCATCTTTTCTCCATCCTCTTTTCTCCACCCCTTGGACCAAAACTTGACAAAAGAAAAAAAAAATCAAACCAAGATTACTGAGTTCCATTGAGGACTGGTCCTTGTCCCGGTGAATGGCTGTTGGATGGTGGAACTCTCCAGAGTGCCAAGAAACATCCTCCAGCTTGTAGGTAAGAGGCAGGACCATCCGTCCTTGAGATTATTTTCAGAGAAGGAGGATAGTGCAATTAAGACCAGAAATAAGGCACATAAAGTCACTGACACAATCCCTGGAGCACAGTTGAAGTTCACTAAATGATTCATTTTCTCCTTATTATCATTATTTTCAGAATCCTGAAGTTGGGTTGACCCATCTGGGAGCACTGCTGGTCCCAGAATGACAAAAGACACTCATTTCATAAAATAAAATAAAAATATCAGAAGGATGTATTTGCAAACAAACTATAGACTATCATACAGCGGTTAAATAAGGATGAGGTACATGTATGTGTGCTCATGAGGAAGGAGTTTTAGAAAGCAAGCTGTAGAAAAACATGAGTAATGTCATCACGTTTTTACTTTTAGATACCAAAGCTCCATATAATACACAGCTCCTTTTGATGAGTTATTACTGTTTACCTGGCATGGTGCAAAGTGCTTTTAAGATCTTATCTCCTTTCATGCTCACAATTCTGGGAGTGAGGCTTTGTTATCAACACCATTTTGCAAATAAAGAAATTGAGGCTTAGGGAGGTTAAATAACTTTCCCAACATCACACATCCAGATAGTGTGACTCTAGAATCTGGTCTAGAAATTATTATATAACTTAACTGTCCACACCTTGAAAAACACAGGAAGGAAAACACATCACACTGTTGCAGGGGTCACATCTGGATTAGTAATAGAGTGAAAAGGGGCAACATAAGTTTGAGACATTTATTTTTTACTATAGATTCATATATTGTTTCATATCTTTGCAACAACTATATACAACTTTTATAGTTTAAAATACAGTCCTTTGCACAAAAGTGCAAATATTATATAGTCTTATCTATATGAAATATCTAAAATAGGCAGACTCATATACACAAAAGGGAGATTAAAGGTTCCCGGGGACTGCGGGAGGAAGAAATGAGGAGTTGTTGCTTAATGGCTCAAGAATTTCTGCCTAGGATGATGAAAAGGTCTTGGAAATAGTGATGATGGTTGCACAGGTCTGGGAATGTAATTAATATCACTTAGTTACTAGAAATGATTAAAATGGTAAATTTTATGTTATGCATATTTTAGTACAACAAAGAGAAGAAAGTCCTTTCAGCTGACTTCATTTGGTTTCTGGAAAACTTCCTATAGTCCTCGTTTTTCTCATTTTGACTGTGTCTCACAGAGGTGTGGCATTCCCAGTGACTCACAAGGTCAATGAGATATGCCTGCCTGTAACTTTACCTGTTTGGACAGGTGGTTGTTTCACTGTCTCTTGTTAGTGAGAAGTGCCTTTGAGTAGCAGCTCTTTTGCTTCTCTGTGTGACTTGAAGCCATATGACTGTGATCAGTTCAGTATGGGGCAAAGAGACCTCTTTGCCTTTGTAGGGTACCTGGGAGTGCTTTGCAAGACCTGAGAGGTAGTGGCAGGCATGCCACTGCATTTGCAAAGGATGAGGTTAAGTTGGGCTCTAGAGGGTTTTTTGTTTGTTTTTACATGAAACTAACCCTCAGATGGAGCACCAGAGAATTAATCAATTTTATTCATCCATCCATCCTTCCTTCCATCTGTATGTTCATTCTGCTAACAAATCTTTAAGGAGCACCAACTATTACTTAGACCCTCAACCAAATACTGAGTATGAAGAGTCAAATTCTCATAAGACACTATAAATCATTATGGTGTTATATCGAGGAAATCATAATAAGCATCTTGGATCAAGCCTTCTCCAATCATTTTTATTCAATTGCTGTGTGACTTTGGGCAAGTTCCTTCCCTTCTCTGAGCCTATAAAATGTTCTCAAAACTGCCCTCCAGCTCTAAAATTTGCAGGTTATATTCATATTGTTAGTATCCAGTGGCTTACAAATATTTTCTGAAATGTCTACAAGTCTGTGGTGTGAGCAAGGCACACATAAACTGAAAGGATGTGTCTTTGTTTGCACCAGTGGAAACCAATAAGAATTGTTGCTGCCCCAGTCAGCATTTGAATGCTTAATGCTAGCAATGATGATAATAACAAGGAAAACATAAGCACTTGTACATATAGAAGGAATATCTGATTATGATTTATAGTATTGAGCTAAGGAATAGTTGTTCATCTGTGAAAAGATTTTACAAATACCAAATGAAAAAGCATGTTCAGCTCCCCTATAGATGGCATGAAAGAGTGCTTAATAATGGGTAAATATGCTTTTTTGCAGCATGTGTGTGTCTTTAACAAATATTGACCTGTCCTTTACTGTTATATTTCAAAACGTGAGTAAATCAAAATAAGATGTGTTTTATGGAACTCTCTTGTTTTATTATCTGTCATTTAATTTTTAATACCTAAGTGACACCTGATATATTACCTAATCAAAAGAAGAGAATTATACATTGCACATAATCAGTTATTTTTGCCATATCACTGAAATTAGACTAACAGATGAGGAAAATAAATAAGATGAACTTTAAAAATGAAAATGCTTAGCCTTTGGAATTTTAGTTGACAGCTTTTGAAAATTAAATTATAAGTCAAGTCCTGATAGGTTTGATATCTTCTTTGCAGCTTTGCCGATGATGTATTGCAGCTTTAATGGAATATCATTTATCATCTGATAATAACAAATGTAGTATTTCTGAGCTTGTCATTTCTTCTGTGATGACAAATAGTCCAACTTGTAGTGGTGATAATGGAATTTTATAATGATCTGTCCTAAACTGACTCAACTGCAGCCAAGCTATTTTTCTTAAATCTCATAATGCCTATTACATGTAGATTACAACAGTCAGCGCCTCCCATCTAAACATGAGCACAGATCAATGAATACAGATTTTAGGCAAAAAGCCCAAAAGGATCGAACGATATTTACTTGTTTAGCAAAATTATTCCTCTTAGGCTAATAAGAGAACTTGTCAGAGGTTGTCGGAAATGGCAACTATAAAACTTGGTGGATAAAATAGGTGATGAAAACTCTGTTTATCTCTTAAACAGTAGGCAGCACATTTGGTTTGCAATTCTATTCGCCCAATCCATCATTTCACAGAGATTTATTTAATGACGGTCTTGTGCTGAGAAACATGAGTTAGAGAGCCCAGTCACCCTTCCACTTTATCTTGAAGCAGGATTTATTTTATGTCTTAACTCTTGGCTTGTCTGATAGCATCGCCTTGTTGCACCGGTTCATCCTATAGTCCAAATCACTCGCTCCCTTGATGTTTTTCTAAAACTTCCAAGCAGCTTGAGGCATCAAAGAAAGCCTAGAATTGGAGGATATGGGCTTCTTGAGATATTCTACTGGACATGTGATCATACCTATGGCAGCAATGATGTTCTGAAGGCCACCTCATAGGAAGGAGTGTTATTTATATGACCAGGAGGAGGCATCTAAGTGAATACTGGAGGGTGTAATATTCTTATTCCAGGCTGATTTTTACCCTCATTCATGCAGACTTTATTTTGTCTGTGGTCACAGCAGGACAGCATGTGGACAAAAGGACAGACTTTGTGTGAGGATCTCAGTTTTGACACTGAGTAGGAGAAATGTACTGGAGGAGATAGACAAAAGTAATGGGATGTGTGCAATTCAGATGAGCTCTGATATCATATCTACTCAGTCTTTGACCATGTGTCTTGATTGGTCATCTTAGATGCATGTTTTTTTCCAGTGGAACTTCACTATAGACCCAGCTAAAGCATCTGATTTCTTCCATCACATTCTTGGCTTCTCAGTAAAGCCATTGTTCCCTACTTTTCTTGGGTTTCTTCACTTCTTTTTGCTCTTCTCCTTTCCTATTTTCTTCTTTTCCTTCTCTTTTTCCCTGTTTTTCTTTCTCTCCTCTTTCTCCCCTTCTTCTCTCTTCCACTTTCTTTGCATAAAGGGTCACAGATTCCAGATAGAGGGTAAAGGAGGGTAAGATAAAGGGAACTTGAGTGTCTGCTTCACTTCAAAAACAAACCAAGTCCAGCTAATTGTTGCTTGTTGAAGAGACTGGTGGCAGGTGACCAGATCTAAAACCTTTTCAAGACAAGCTGGAAATTTATTTTTTATATAAAGGGCCATATTTCAAAATATTGAAAATTGACTTAGTGTTTACTTGTAAAATAATTTGTGGGTGTAATAAAATTTAATTGAAATCAAAGGTCACCTCTTTGTGAGCTGTGGTTCAGGCACTCTGCTGGGGTGACCTTGACTACTCCAATGACATCAAGAACCCACCACTCAGAAGCCAATGTCCCCATGTACTACCTGTTGCTTCACAGACATTTCAAGCTCAGAGGCAGTATAAGAGTACTGATATTAAGTCTTTATTTATTATTTTTTAAATTTTATTTTATTACTAAAATGTGGGGTACAAGTGAGAATTAACTATACAAGTAGGCTTAATGCAGGTGAAGTGGACCCTCACTCCCCCTGATAGTGGACCAGGCACCCTTTGTGATGTCACATGCCTCTCACCCTTCTTCCTCCCTCCGGAGCTCCCTCTAGCTGTGCCCAGCAA
The DNA here is from genome assembly GCF_000164805.1 of Carlito syrichta. Taxonomy (NCBI): domain Eukaryota; kingdom Metazoa; phylum Chordata; class Mammalia; order Primates; family Tarsiidae; genus Carlito; species Carlito syrichta. The sequence continues at coordinate 691,074 of NW_007258428.1, forward strand.
CTGCTGATCCCTCTCTTGTGCTAATGTGACTTTTGTTCAGATCCCACTTATGAGTGAAAACATGTGGTATTCAGTTCTTTGTATGAAAGTACACTTGGTATGATGGTTTCCACCTCCATCCAATTTTCTTTGAAGTCCATGATTTTGTTGTGCTTTATGACTGTGTAATACTCCATCATGTATACATACCAAATTTTCTTTATCCAGTCCACTTTTGATGGGCACTAGGGTTGGTTCTATGTTTATACTATTGTGATTAGAGTGGCAATAAACATGCGTGTACAGGTGTCTTTTTTGTAGAATGATTTATGTTCCTCCAGGTATATTCCCAGGAGAGGAATTACTGGACCATATGGAAGGTCAATTTTTAGTTCTTTTAGGTATTGGCACACTGCTTTCCATAGAGGTTGAACTAGCTTGCACTTACACCAACTGTGTAGAAGCATACTCTTTTCTCTGCACCCTCACAGCATCTGTTGTTTTTAACTTATTAATGGTAGTCATCCTTACTAGAGTTAGGTGGTATGTCATTATAGTTTTGATTTGCATTTTTTTGGTGATTAGCGAGGCTGAGCATTTTTTCATGTGTTTATTGGCAGCTTGTATGTTGTCTTTTGAGAAGTGTCTGTTCATGTCCTTTGCCCACTTTTTAATGTGGTGGTTTGTTTTTTTCCTTTCACTTCATTTGAATTCCATGCAGATTCTGGATATTAGGCTTTTGTCAGTGCATAATTTGCAAATATGTTTTCCCATTCTGTGGGTTTCTTTCACTGTGCAAAAGCTTTTAGCTTGATGAGGTCTAATGTCTATCTTAGCTTTTATGGCATTTGTTTTTGGGAACCTGGTCAAGAATTTGTTGCCTATTCGGATCTGTATAAGGTTGTTTCCTATGTTTTCTTCTAAATTTCTTATAGTTTGAGGTTTTACATTTAGCTCCTTGATCCATTTTGAGTTGATTGTAGTATATGGTAATAGGTAGGGGTCCAGTTTCATTCTTCTGCATATATTCAGCCAGTTTTCCCAGCACCATTTGCTGGATATGGTCTTTATTCCCAGTGATTGTTATTGGTGGCTTTGTCAAAGATGAGAGTTTGATTTAAATAGAAGGCTTGTTTCAAGAAGAGTGAAAAATAAGACCAAATAGCAGGGGAAGATTCTTAGGACACTTGGGTGACAAGAAGAGAATTTCGACTTGTGGCAAGTAACTGGGAGTCATTATGAGTTCATAAGTAGGAGAATGGCATAAGGGGTGGGGATTTTTAGAAGATAAGTCTGGGGAGGAGAGGAAAGAAAGAGAAGGAGGAATGGAGAAAGTGAGAATTTAGCTCAGAACTTCAGCAGTAAGGATGAAGATGTGGATGGAAAGAGAAATTCTCAAGACATGGATAACTGGATTTGATAGATTTAACATGGAAAATTAAAAACACAACATCTAGAAGAGACTGATGGTAACTCTGGTAGAACTGTAGTTGCCAGAGAGGTGAGATGATGCTCCCCACCTGGTTCATGTCCTTTCCTTTCACTTGAATTCTTCTATAGTGTTTGGTGTTGATCTGGGTTAATGATACGGTACATCTTAGAAAGATGGGAAAAGCCATTATCCCCAATGTTTTAGTTCTATTTCACACACTTTTGTGGGAAGACCCCCATATGAGTTAGATAAAAATCTCTGCCCTTGAGGATCCCAGAGCCCATAATAGATTTAATATTGTAGATTTCAATGGAAAGAGAACTAGATCAGAATAAAAAGACATATTCTGTAACTTTTGGGAAGTTATATAACCTTACTTACCTTATTTACTTTATCTATAAAATGGGCATAAACTCTTTGCTCCCTGGTTCATTAGATCACTGTGCTACAGTGAGTAACTCTACTAGCTTGTGTCGAACTGAAGGTTCTCCTGGGTTATGAGAATTTCTGTGAAAAAAAAAGAATACTCCTGGGCAGTTTGATGGGACCTTAGTCACTCTGTGTGACTCATAAACTTTATAATACATGTAGATGTCCTTAAGAAAATACAAAGATAACTGAGTGTGGTGACTCACACCTGTAATCTCAGAACCTTGGGAGGTCAAGACATGAGAATTTCTTGTGCCCAGGAGTTTAAGGCCAGCTTAGGCAATGAAATGAGATCTTGTCTCTGCAAAAAAAAAAAAAAAAAATTCACAAAACTAGCTAGATGTGGTGGCATACAACTGTAGTTCTGGTCACTTGAAAGGCTGAGGCAGGAGGAGTGCTTGAGCCTATGAGGTGAAGGCTATGGTGAGCCATGATCATGCCACTGCACTCCAGCAGTGATAGAGTGAGACCCTGACTCAAAAAGAAAAGAAAAAGAAAAATTCAAAGACTCAGAATAATATGACATGGTCCAGCTTGCTAAGAACATTGCTTTTAATATCTTCTAGGTCTGCTTGACCAGGATGAAAAAAACTGAAGTCTCAAAACAGGTGATTAAAATCAAGTCATAGGAAATGACTTTTCCAATGATATCTCTCTTAAATTTGTGTAATTTTATCATTTTCTTCAAATGTCAGATAATGGGGTGTTTGACATTTGGTTAATATTCCTGAATGTTGTCTGAAAGGCATTTATAAAGAATCAGGTTGATTATAAAATCTTGCAAATGTTCTAAAAAATGTAAAGGGTAAATAAAGATAATATCACAAGTCAACAAAAAAGTTCCTATTGCCTGATAAAGAATCAGATACTCAGATAAAGCAGAGGCAGGTTTACAAAACAAACAAATAAAAACAAAAAACAAAAAAGTCCTTGAAGTATGTGTGGGTTTTTAATTTTTTTTATAATGAGTTTTAAATTCTATTAATATGGCCTTTGTGTTTGAAAACTTGCAACCTTGTCATCAAAATTTCCAGAAGCAGCTAAACAAGAAAGGGAAACAGAAATCTTGTGCAGTCATGAGATTTGCAAAAAGAAGACACTTGTGGCCTTAAGAATTAAGGATTGAACAATATCTGTATTCTTTATGATGATGAAACCAAAATGTCACCATAAACAGGGAGAGGTTGTAGTAGCCTTGCCTGTTATACCCAGCTGTAGTGACAGTCTCTTTCTCTCTCTATCTTCCTTTCGGTTGGTGCCTCACTCTCTCCCAGGCTAGAGTGCAGTGGCACAATCACAGCTCAGCTCACCACAGCCTCAACCTCCTGGGCTCAGGCAATTCTTCCGCCTCCGGCATCCATGCCTGTCTATTTATTTATATATTTCAGAGATGAGGACTTGCTAGGTTGTCCAGGTTGGTTTCAAACTCCTCAGGTCAAGCCACCCTTCCACCTCAGTCTCCCAAAATGCTGGGATTACAGACTTGAGCCACTGTGTCTGACCAATGACAAATCTGAAAGCATAACATGGCATCCTTGGACAACATGACATATTCATGAAGCTTCCTAATTAAGCTCCCCATCAGGATCACTCTCAGTATCTTATTAGAAAAGAGATAGCACTTCTGGAATAAGCTAGGGGCAAAAAGGATGATGTTTATGGTACATCAATCTTGAGATATTTTCCAGAAATCTCATGGTGAATCTTAGATTTTTCCAAGACCTTGTAAACACTCACTTGTGGTTGGTTTAGATATGTTAATTTCTACAGTTCAGTGACTTTCATGATGGGATGCAAATCAGAATCTCAGAAGGCATCCAGCCCAACCTCTATTTGACAGGCTTTCTAAACCTGTTCGATCAATAAGTAGGTATGGAGAGCATGTGTCAGATTAATGCAGTGGAGATGCCATAAAGAATAAGGTCCAGATCTTGTCCCAGAAGCTTGTCATCTAAGTAGGAAAATAGATCTGTACCTGTAGGGGATTAAAGAATCTATGACTAGGTGCTGGATAATCTACATAAGCAAAAATGTATTGTAGGAATTCAGAGGAAGAAACGCTGAGGGCTACAAGACTTGAAAGATAAGTAGGATCTGAAAAGGGAAGTCCTAGGTTCTCTCCTGGTCAGAGAGATTTGTGTTTACCTTTTGTTCTCTAAGAGCAGGAGGGACAGCTCTGACCCGACTGTCTGTCTCCGGTACAGCCCTAGTCACGAGTCATGACTGTAATTCAGGCTGTCCTATCAATGCAGTCTGGGGATGACATCTCTCACTTGGTAACTTAAGAGCCATCGTCATGGTCTTGGCATCCCTATATCCTTGTATTATTCATATTATTTACCTAAATTTTTTTCATAAGTAAGACATAGCTTTTTGTTCTAGCTCTAAATGTAGCTGATATGAAGATCATTTTAAGCTGAAGACATTTGAGATTTGAACACAGGTGCAGAAAGAAGACTTCTCTGAGTTTCCCTCTTAACAGACTAAAAACAGCAACTTTTGGAAAGCAAAGCTCTTATAAATCACCTCTTGAGAGTGAATCTAAGCTCAGAAGGAAGAATGTAAATAAAGCCTACCCCAAATCCCTCTCTGGAAGAGTTTTATGGTTCTGAAAGGGACAGAAAGACTGATGGTACCTGTATAGACAGAGATAATCACAAACTTTCTTGTCTCTCATTTATTCTCCTAAAATTCCATTTGTCTTTTCTAAAGAAATCTATTTGTTCTTTCCATAGGACCCTTTTCTATCCCCTCCCTTTCTCCTACTAGATTAAGTGTATAATCCACAAATTCTAACCACCCCTTTGACTTACTCATCATTGCGAACTCCCATGTGTATGTTAAGGGCATGTCTCAATAAATTTTTCTCCTGTTCATCTGTCTTCTATCAGTATAATTTGCTGACTTTTAGATACTGAACCTAGGAGGATAGAGGAAAAGATGTTTTCCTCCCTGATATAGGAATTATGGATATTTACCCAAGAACAAATTAAAATAAAGCACATGATGCTTTGGAGAACAGTGTGCCAGGGTGTCATCATATTCAAGAAAAGAATAATCAAGAGTCCTTCCAGGTGAAGAGTGTTTGGTATCATTTGACCTTCACAGTAGCTTAGTGCAATATTCCCATGACAAGGAGAAAAAGTAGTGATGTGTATATATTCACCGACTCCTCATGATGTTTGTTGTTACTAGTGAGCTAGAAAACAGAAGAAATCAGTCAACTTAGGTTATGTGACCAGAGAATGTGTATAAGGTGGGAGAAACATGGAGGGAGGGAGGAGCGGTAAGAAAAGGAGACAGGGGAGGGAAGGGGGAAGAGAGGGCAAAGAGGAGAGTGGGGAGGAGGTTGCTTTTGAGAGGAGACTGTGATTTTGAAGGAGGAAAGACTAGAGATTGAAGGTAGCTGCTCTTTTGTGAGGAATAATAAGAGTGAGATGGGAAAATAAGTTTGCAGGTTTAACAAACTTTCAAATGGAATTCTTTGTCATTTCTTAATGAGACTTCAGTAAGACTTCTGACAAGATGGTGATGGAACAGGCCAGACTGTGAGAGTCTGTGCAAAAGCGAGTATCCATAAAGACTCTCTACGTGAGTGGTTGTGTGCCCTTGAGTGAGGTTGGTGAGTGCAAGTCTGTCTGATGGGAGACTTGGGTTCATGCACCCGGGGCTCTCCTCCTGAGGTGACATCAACCCTCCACTACCCTGAGATTGGGGCCATCTGCATGCAGGATCATCTGCTGTTCTGGGGACTCTCCTGAGAAGAGGCAGCAGAAAGCTGATCTTCATCACCTGGTGCCCAGCTCAGACTATCACCTGTGTCTGCAGAGCACTTTCAGCCTGGGATCCATGAAGAGAGAAGATCAGGAAGAGCTGGAGTGGAGCCCCACCAGCGGTAAGGAAAGAGTCATTTTCTCTGTCCCAGGACCAGGCAGAGACCTGCATTGCCCCACCTAGCTCCAACTTGGGACCTGGGGTAATCTCATCAAACTTGGAGAGACAGACACCCTCCCCCATGCTGGATCAGGCATAGACACCATCAGATCTGAGTGGGAGACTTGACAGGCAGCAAGCTGGGTGAGTCTAGATCTGATCCACTCTTCTCTCAGAGCAGTCCCTCGGGCATCTGACCCACACTGAGAGCAACCCTATCAGCCTGTGCTGAAAGCAGAGGGCCGGGGCTGGAAATCAGAGCTGAAAGGAAGTTAGGCTTACAGGAATGACCTCAGAGCAAGTTTTTGTTGTTGTTTATTTGTTTGTCTGTTTTGCTCATTTTTTGTTTGTTTTATTATTTTTTCTTTCCCTTTTCTGTTTTTCATTATGTTTTTATACTTGCTTTGTTTCTGCTATTTTATTGCTTTTTTTTTAGACTTCGTGTTTGTGTCTGGGTATTTTTGATAGAGAGTACATCAATGGGGCAGGGTTTGTCAGTTTGTGTGTTTATATGATTATCTGTATGCTTTGTTTTTTGTTTTTATCTTTTCTGTCTTTGTTTGTGTCTCTTTTCATTTGTTAGTTGGTATGCCTGTTTGTTTTCCCTCTTCTTCTCTCTTTCCACCTTCATCTCCATCCCTCTTCTTCCTTTTTCCATTCTTTTCCTTTTTCTTACTTCATTTTGCTTTCAGGAGGCAAACCCATGTTCCCACTACATGGACAGATTATAAGGCAGTAGGAAGTAGGTTCCAGGGCACCCACACACCAGTCAGCAGATACAGCGGTCTGCAGATAATCTCTGAATCACAGCTTCCCCCTCAATTAAATCTCAAAACTACAAATAGTAAAGCCTCCCACCCAGAGTCCAGCTCCAAAATTGAAAAAAGCCAGGAGAAACACATAAAGAAGAATAGGAGATTGAAGAAACAAAAGTAAAAGCCGCCCCTCCCCCCCGCAATCCTGAACAACAGAATTAAAGAAGAGGCAAAAGGGAATGGGAAAGCAACACAAATGAAGAAAAGCCAAAGGGAGAATATGGAACTCACACAGACCCCCAGAAGGTCACAAACAATTAAGAGCCCCCAGAATGACTGGTCTCAAACCACAAACCCAGATATCAAGACATTAATAGAGAGAGTAAATAGAATTGAGGAGAGACAAGAGGAAAGAATGAAGGAGTTGATAATGAGATAACTGAGAGCACAGTGAACAAACTGATAAGCATAGAAAGCAGAATTAGCCAAGCAGAAGAAAGAATCTCAGAGCTTGAGGACCAAAATATGGAACTAATTCAAACTGTTGAAAACACAGAAAAGAAGCTGTAAAAGACAGAACAAAACCTCCAAGAGATGAGTGATTATTTTTTTTTTTTTTTTTTTTTTTTTTTGAGTGGAAGTCTCACTCTGTCACCCAGACTGGAGTGCAGTGACCGCTTCCGGCCACCGCAGCCTCGACCTGCTGGGCTCCGGCGATCCTTCCGCCTCAGCCTTCCA
>NW_007258428.1:698359-773153 GCF_000164805.1 Carlito syrichta
GAACCCGCGGGCTCAGGCAATCCACTCACCTCAGCCTCCCAAAGGCGCGGGATTACAGGCTGAGCCACCGAGCCCGGATGAGTGATTATTTTTAAGAGGCTGAACCTAAGATTAATTGGAATTCCTGAGGCAAATAGAGAAAGAGACCACTCTGGAACAAACATTCCATGAAATTATCCAAGAAAACTTCCCTCATCTCATCAGTGATGTGAGCATTCAAACACAAGAGATTCAGAGAACCCCCACAAGACAACAAATGAGATGACCAACTCCTAGACACCAATTTGCCTACACAAAGTAGGTTAAAAAAAAATTCTAAAGTAAACAACAAGAGAAAAAGTCATACCTGTCTCTTCCAAGGACTCTGTAGAGCATTGCTCAACACTGCCATAAGGTCCTTCCATGTCCTCTCAGACTACCTACCAGGAAAAAGCAATTAGAATAGCAGGAGACTAATTTACAGAAACACTTCAGGATAGGAAAGCTTGGAGTCCAATCTTCAAAGTTCTCAAAGATAAACAATTTCAACCAAGAATTTCCTACCCACACAAGTTAAGCTTCATCAGTGATGGGGAATGAAAATCCTTCCCAGACATTCAGTCTCTAAGAGCTTATTCTGCCCCCAGACCAGCACTACCAGAAATACTTAAGAAAGTATTAAATACTGAAGAAAAGAGTCTTCAGTAAAGAACAGAGTGACCTTTCTGTTTAGGCTGTTACACTGATACTTTTCAATAACATGATGGTGTGACAGATGGGCCATTAGGTGACTTATCTTTATGTGGTTACACAGATAATTATTATCCTCATTTATAAATGATTAGAGGTTAAGTGACTTCCTAAAGGTAGTAGAACTAGGCTTTATGTCCAGTCTGATGAATATCCAGTGCTCGTTTACATTTCACTGCTCTGTCCATGTTTTATAGCCCTCTAGTAATCTAAATTGATGAAGCAAGGCAGACTCTCTTTTTCTATAGAAACTCTTCATTAAAAAACAAACAAATAGACAAACATCTTATTGTTGTTCTTTTTAATATCCCCAAATAGTACCTCTCCAAAATCCCAACCCTCTCTCACAACTCAGCCTTCCCAGTCTCTTCTGTGCCTCTTTCTCTTTCTCATTTTTCTTCCCACTTTACACATTCTCTACTAAAAACTATATTCCAAACATTTGTTCCTGGTGGGTCAGGCACTCTAAAGGAGGCAAAGTAGCATAGGAAAAAAAAAAGATAAAACAACAACCAAAAATAAACTTAAATAATTAAATAAATTGGAGTGAAGAAACAGGCAAAGTTGTATTCTAATCCTGACTGTGTCCTTTATTAGCTTCGTGACTTTGGAGAAGTTACCTAAATTCTGAGCTCAATTTTCTCAGCTGTAAAATGGAACTGATTATATTAATATCATTTCTAGAGGTATTGGGAGAATAACATGAAGGACTGGAGCCATTTAAGGTGCTTGGCCCAGTAACTACCACATAATAAGTACTTCATAAATCCTGGCCATTAAGTATGAGTGCTCTGTCTCTCTCTGCCCCACTACTTTTTGGTCTCTTGTTGTTGCTGCTGCTGTTATTGACTCTGTCTCCCTGCACCAACACTCACATCTGATTTGGAGTTCCTAAAGAGTGGAAGCTGACTCCTTCTTCATCAAATGGTTGTCTTAAAAGACAGGAAATTCATCCTGCTGTAGGACGGAGTTTACTTCTCTGCAGCCTGTGGGCCCTGACTCACCTCCCAGGGCAGGCCTCCGAGTGCAGCAGTCCTAACTGGGTAACCCATCAGCCCACCCTGTGCAGGAATCATCAGTTACCTGGGTTGTGCAGGGGCTAAAGTACCTTTCTGGTCAGTTCATCACTGCCCAGCGCCTGCCCCACTCCTGACTCCAGCAGCAGTTAGAGGGGAGCCTCATCATTTTGGCCTCTAAGTGTCTACTTTGCTGTTAGCAGAGAATAGATATTCAGAGTGAAGGGAGCTCTCCTCCACTCCCAGGCCATGCATGAAGCTTCCTTTCCCTGGGTGCCAAGTGTGCCCTAGGATGCCAGAAGCTCCGAGGTAGCCTACTGACCTCTCTAACACATTCCTGCCATTAGGCAGCTTTAAAATCCTTAGGGATGAGGAAAAGAAGCCCTATCCAGGGTCTTGCCTTCAGGGGTCCCCTTGCTTTAAAGCAATATGCTAGAAGTTTTTTAAGTACCCCACTTGTGCCTGAGACCAGTCTGTTGGGGTGTCTGAGCTGGGCCAAAATGTCCATGGGCCCAGTTAGGATTTTTCCTCTTCAGGGCATTCTCCGATTTTCCACTTGCTGGCATTCACGCATGGGGTCAATCGATCACCCTGCTTCCAGGAAGGTGGTTAGGAAGTTGGTTGCTCCCACTGTGGCCATGGTATTTGTTTTCCTAGGACCATATGAGGTTCTGCAGCCAGAATGATGCTGCTACCCTGATTTGGAGTAACTCTCGCCTCAGCATAGGACAACATGGCTCTGGCTACCAACAGTTCACTGCAGACCTGTGGGCTTGGCCACACATGTGGCTCATGTGCATACATCATCTGTGTAGAGAGTCAGTTCCTGAGAATGGTGGACTCCAACCCTGACACATGGGTTAGTCACCCCACCCCCTCCACAGGTTCCCCACTGGGTGTCAGGAGTAGTCATACTGTCTCTTCCAAGGACTCTGTAGAGCATTGCTTAACACTACCATAAGATCCTTCCATATCCTTTCATGCCTCAGATGGATGTGGCAAAAGTTATGCCCACTCAGGTCAGTTTTCAACCACTCTAGGCAAAGGATAGACATGTCTTGTATTAAAGGAATCTCTCATTCTTCTTGCTTTGGCCATAATCCCTCACCTGCCCTCCCTGTGGTAGTGATGTGGAAGGCAGGGACCAGTCAACCTTAAAAGCAATCACATTCTAAAAATGCAGCCATTGCAACCTATTTAATTCAAAAGAAGACTTGATTGGAAGATGTGTCGTTCTACATTTTGCCAATAAAATGTGGAACAGTAAATTTAACACAATCAGAATATTAATCATCATAGACCTTTTTTGCATGCTTTGCATAAGACTTGAATTTGTGGTCATCGTTAATGAATCTTGGTAACAGGCTCTGAGAGAGTCATTGGAAGCTAGCATTTGTGGAGGACACATAAATTATGCAGCTTTGTGAGTAATGTTGTAACCAACATTCATAGATTGGTGTTGGGAGACAGTAGCTGGAAAAGATCTACATTGTTTCAATGCAAACATGTTGGGAAGAAGCCATGGCACTGTGAGGAATGACTGTTGCTACTTTATTTTTTTCAGCAGAGATTTTAAGTTAACCAGGAATGGTACATTTGACAATAAAGAACATAGAGAGATTGTTCCTGGATCTGAACAGGAGAAGGTGATGCCCGGGCACTACAAAAACTCTTCATATGTATTGATTTGATGATAAACAACTACATGGATGCCTCTTTTCCATTCACTATTCTGAATCTTTATAAATAACTATATCTCACATGAGCTTATGAATTTTATAAAGTATTTTTTAAAAAATTAAATTTATTGTATGTGTATAGGCAGAAGCTTTGCAAAAAATATTTGTCTGGTGCTGTGTATACATTGGGGATGGCCCTGTCTTGAGGTGATGCATTCCATGTCAAATACCTAGAAACAATCAATTTTAGAAATAAGTAGACCTCATCTCATTAAACTTATCTACTGTCTCTTCAAGTTGTATAAGCACTTACTTCATTTTCCAAATGAACCTCTCCCAGCCTCAGAGAGGTTAAGTAACTTTACCAAAGTCACACAATTGAAATTGGAAATGTGGCTATCTGAACCTGAAATCAGCTAGCTCTAATGCCATATTCTTTCCATGATAGTGGCCTCAGTTTCTGGAGGTAGAAATCCTAAGGGTTAGGGCTGCTGATGATCCAGTGGGCATGGCCAAGCTTAGTTAGGCTTTTGTGGATTTACTTTGGGTTTTACTCCAACAAGATTAAAGGCCAAACTTAATACACTGATTCCTCTGAGCCCGAGTGACTGAATCTAAGACATGGGATCATTGGAGGCATGTGAGACAGTGTGGTCTAGTTCAGGGCCCCCCTACGCAAAGTGTGGTCTGCAGTCCAGTGACAGCAGTATCTCCTGGGGGTTTCTTAGCAATGCAGATTCCCAGGTCCTTCCCAAGACCTGGAGCAGTATCTGTGTTTTAACAAGATCTACAGGTGTTTCATAAGCAAGTTAAAGGCAAGGAGCACAGGTTTCCAAAGAAAGAATAGGATTTAGAGTATAAAGACCCATGTCCTCTTTCTGCCCATATCACTTGCTAGCTTAGGAACCTGGAACAGGATGACTTATCTGACATTCAGTGCCATCAATTTCAAATAGCTGTCATGGTCATTATTGCTAAAGTATGATTCCCATGAGATGAACTACAAGAAAGCACTTGATAAACTGTCAAGTGCCATCAAATAGTCAAAGAACCCAAAAGGTAAAGCCTGAAGGGCCCTTATTATTTTCAATCAACCCCCAGCCTGGCTTGAACAAGTACTCAGTAGCTGTGGATGGAGTGAGTGGACTTGACCTAATACTTGACAATATATTTGCTTAATTAATTAACTAATTTCTTAATTAAAGGTAGCACCAGCAAGCATCTAACATTCACTTATTTACTGAATGCATTTATATTGCATGCTCTTTCTTGTGCTCGTAGGCTGGGCATATGATGGGGATCAATGGACGATATTCCTTTCCTCATGGGGCATGCAAGCATTGCTGCACATACTGTGTGTGTGGGCTCTGTGCACACTTAAATTGAGTGAAGCTGTGGCTGTGGCAAGGGAGGAGTCGATGACATTGCTTCTGTATAACCTCAAATCATTCATGATTGCTGTGTCTACAAAGAAGCAAAGATCTGTCTCTTTTGCTTGGCCTTGAAGCCTCTACAAAGAAAACACTAGGATTCTGAAGCTGCCTTTATCAGGTACCATCCACTTGACTGAAATATAATACTCTCAGATTCTGTTTGGCCTCGTCTTGATGGGCCTGACTAAGGGGAAATTTAGGCACCCGCTGCAAGGCACCCATTGCAAGCCTGCCAGGCCCTCAAGTATCTTTTCCCATTCTAGATGGTGCCTGGAATTTTCACTGTAGTGCTTCATTTCATTGGCTTGAGTCAAACAGACCCATGGCCCTCCAGAATGAATGTAGTTGTCTAAGGAATGGTGAGTACATTGGGGCTCTGCCCCAGTGTTTGGACACCTTGGTTTGAATCTCCTCATGTAAACTATGTCATAAGGAATCGGTAAACATGTAGACACTGAGGCCTCAGAAATGGGGAATTAAAGCAGAAGCTGAGGTATTGAAGCTAGACATGGATCATTTTAACAGTTTATATTTTAGAACTTTCTCCTTTTGTATGATATTGATATTTTATATGAGTACGATATTTTGCTTAGGTATTATGTTTTAACTTATAACTATTTTTACATTATAAATTTTAAATGATCACTTAAACTTACATTAACAAGTTTTAATTAAGTATTATCAGTTAGGGTTCCCTTAAATGTTGGTCTTTCATTGTCATCTTTATTACTCTTGCTATGTCTGTAAACCCCTGTGCTATCATGAGTTATGTGAGTGTTTTCATTTCAGTTCCCTAATGCTAATTCCTCTCTGAAAAATTCCAAAGTTTATTATAAAAAGTACCAAAAAATAAGATATACATAAATGCTATTGAAAACATGTGCTGTATAATAATTATACTGAAATTTATTTTATTTTATTTATTTTTTAGTTGGAGTCTCACTCTTGTTACCCAGGCTGGAGTGCAGTGGCACACTCAAGGCCACTGCAGCCTCGACCTGCTGGATTCAGGCGATCCTTCCGCCTCAACCTTCCAAGTACCTGGAACTACTTTTATATCTGTTGTAGAGACGAGGTCTCACCAAGTTGCTCAGGCTGGTCTCGAATCCCCAGAACTGGGCAATCAGGCTCGGGCAATCCTCTCGCCTCAGTCTCCTGAAGTGCTGGGATTACAGGCTCAGCTACCACGCCCAGCCCTGAAATTGGCTTTAAATCAAATCCCTCTTTATGCTTTAGCTTTGACATATGCAGCAATACACAAATTCGTAGGTTTGATGCACATCCCCTTCAATTTTAACTGTGTGTGTTTTCTAATGCATTAAAATAAACTTATTTGATGCTTCAAGTTTATTTGCATGACATATTATCTTGAGTAGCATTGGAAGTATGCATTCAGTACTTGGAGAAAACCGTCTTAGCTACACTTATGGATAATGCTGCCATTTAAAAAGATGATATTTGGGAAGTTGTACCTCTTTTTAAAATTTGTGCACACGAAAGACAATGTTTTAGTAATGGTGGTGGAAGGGGATCGACTGAGAGCTTAAGATCTGAGTTCTGTTTCCAGCTCCACCACAAAACTTTTGTGTGACCTTGAGGAAACTCCTTTCCCTCCCTGGGCCTCAGTTTCTCCATCTACCCAATGCAGAGGCTGGGGTCCTTGAAGCTTTTCCATCCTGTGACTCTCTAGATCACTCGATTTCCCTGCAGTTGAGTCAAGTGTTTAAGTAAGCAAGCCACCTCCTGCTTGCCTCATTCGGCCTCTTATCTTAATAAGTAATGAGTGTGCCAAGGGCTGACAATGACATATTTTGAAAATAGTTTTAATGCATAGCTGGCAGAGGACCTGTTGGGCGTTGACAAATTACACAAACAGAGATGATGAGGAGTGCATCAAATATTAACGGCCCAGGGCCCAGATGGTAATGGAGAACTTACCTGTGTCTTACATAAGCCAACTCATGTTCGACTGAAGGGAACATTTCTTTTCAGTTTCTCCAGGCTAGCTCAGCGTTAGCTTTCAGCAAAATAAAGAAGAAGCAGACGTTAACTTTTGCACTCAACCCTTGACTTTGGATTAATTTATTTCCTAAAGGATATTTGAGAGTCAGGCTCCTTTAAGTGGACTCTTTTATTTTCTGTGTAAAAGTAATGAACTGGATTTCTGTTCCTGAATGCTGATTCCTGTCTTAAAAATACAAAATTGACATAAAAATATGAAAAACTAATAATAAGACACAGACATATGCACTTGGACAACATGTATTTAGAATATATTCTTAAATGTTTCAGTATAAACAACAATGTTACTTTGGGGGATTTTTTTAAAAACCTAAGCCTGATTGATTTTGTCATCTTAAACAGTAGTGCAATAAAGTCTGTCATTGTCTCAATAACTATTTAACCAGTCTATGTTACTTCAAATGCCCTTGAACTGAGTTCAAATTAAAATAAAAATTTCTGCCAGATTCAGTGGCTCAGCCTGTAATCCCAGCACTTTGGGAGGCCAAGTCGAGTGGATTGCCTGAGCCCACGGGTTTGAGACCAGCCTGGGCAACTTGGTGAGACCTCGCCTCTACAATAAAATATAAAATAGCCAGGCGTGGTAGCATGCGCCTGTAGCTCCAGCTGCTTGGATGGCTGAGGCGGAAGGATCACCGGAGCCTAGCAGGTAGATGCTGTGGTGGCTGTGAGAGTGCATGCCACTGCACTCCAGCCTGGGCGAAAGAGTGAGAATCCAACTCAAAATTAATTAATTAATTATTGTAAAAGTTCCCAAAATGTTCATGGCTGATTTGATGAGCCAGAATTTTTTTTATCAGTATTCATTGCTCTTCTATGTCAATGAGATATTGATAAATCTTTACTGTGATTAAACAACCATATTCTAGCCCAGCTGGGTTGCTAGATTTGCAAATAAAAATACAGGACACCTAGTTAACTTTGAATTTTAGATACAGAGCAAATTTTTTTAGTGTAAGAATATTCCATGCAATATTTCAGCTATACTAAAAATTATTTGTCATCTACCTGATAGATAAATATAACCAGGCATCTTGTATTTTATCTGGCAACCCTAAACCCAAGGATTGGCAAACTTTTTCAATGAAGAGTCAAATAGTAAGCATTTTAGGTTTTTCAGGCCATAGATAACTACTTAACTTTGCTGCTGCAGCACAAAATAGACATAACCAATATGTAAACAAATGGTCATGTCTCTGTTTCAGTAAAATTTTATTTATAGACACAAAAATTTGAATTTCATAACATTTTCATGTGTCATTAAATATTTTGACTTTTGTCTCCTCTCCTATCACTTAAAAATACAAAATCATGTGAGCTTGCAGTCTGTACAAAACCATTCAACAGGCCAGATTTGGACTATGGACTTAATTTATCAACTCCTTGTAAGATCTCCAAAAGTACAGCCACTATCTAAGATTTGGGGGTCACTGCTGACTTTATGTTATGTATTGCCCATCAATTTAGAGTTGTCTTATTCACTACAGTAGCCATTACCCACCTGTGACTATTGATTATTTGAAATGTGATCAGACAAAAATGACAAGTGCTATTAAGTCTAAAATACATATCAGATTTCAAAGACTTAGTTTAAAAAATGTAAAATATTTCATTATTGCTTGTTTTATATTGATGACATGAAAATGATAGCATTTTGAATACATATGTACATGCATAGTCATATGTATTTGCATTATATCACTAAAATTAATTTCACTTGTTTCAAATATGTCTACTAGAATATTCAAGATTGCATATGTGGCTCTTCTTTGTGTCTTCCTTACATTCTATTGATCTAGAGCTTGTCTCTGCCTTTTGCACATGAGCCAGCATTTGAGCATTTTTTCCTTTATCCATACCAGTCATACAATGCATACTTGTTGCGCATCTACTATGCACTAGGTATTGCTATTGGCTCTGGGGAGAGCAGTGAACCAGAAAAACATGGATCACATATCTCAGGTAACTTACCCTCTAGCTTATAAGCCCAATTACTCAGGAGGCCATGGCAGGAGAATTGCTTGAGCCCAGGAATTGGAGACTGCAGTGAGCTATGATCACACCATTGCACTCCAGCATGGATGACAGAGTAAGACTCTGTCTCTAAATAAAAAAGAAGAGATCGAAAGTCCCAACTGTGAGAAGAGGAAAAGGAGCTTAGTGTTCTGCTATTTTTAAAAAAGAGATTAACCCAGCCAAACTTCAATGAGGAAGGCGTCAATGATGAAGTCATTTCAATGGGAAAGCCTTCAAGGAGGAAGTCAAATTGAGTGAGATCTGAAAGGGGAGTGGGTGTGAACTGAAGGTGTAAGGGAAGGTCAGGCACATTCCAAATAGTAAAAACCACATGAGAACATTCTAGTGGTCACAGGGGATGTGTGGTTGGTTTGAGAGTTGGAAGAAAGCTACGAGACTAAGGCATGGGGGTGAAAGCAAGCACAGCAAGGGATAAGGGCACTTTGGTGACTGTTGGAATCAAATCACCCATGGTCTCTATTCCAGGGGACCAATGGGAAGCCACTGAAGGGTGTGTGGCACTAGATGAAGGTGACGGTATCATGGTGTTTGCATTTCAAAAGTCTCTCTTTGCTGAGTGTGCCTGGCCCTTGGCAAGTTGAACTGAAAACCAGCTTCCCTGTAGGTCACAGCTCAACCCAATAACTCCCGTCCCATGGTAGTCCATGATTGAGTTCTTTGGGAATGGCAAGACTAAGGCAACACTTGCCAAAATATCTTGTAGACATTTCCCAAAGCTCCCTGAAATCTCAACCCTAAGTGCACATTCTGTGGAGCAGTCCCAGAGGGATGACTCTGAACTCATTTGTGAGGTCACCACCAGCCTAAAAGAAAAAGAAAACAGAATGCCGATGTGGGAGTATCCAATGTCAGCAGCAGAATAGCTCATGTTAGAACTGAAAGAGAACTGAATGACTGCCTACTCAAGAGATTGAAGGTCTTGAAAAAGTGCAGGTTGTGCATGCAAGAGTCAAAATCTTGCTCTTGTGGTTTCAGCCCAAAGATGAGCACATGGTAGAATTTCAGGCAGTAGCCTGAGCACCTCACCATTGCCTTCTTCCCCCTCCCTCCTACACGCATGTGCACACATGCATATGCACTCCCATGCACACACCTTATGATGCCCCACCCTTTACTATTAAAGGTTTCTATTATGCCACAATTGAGATAGATCATTCCATGAGTTCTTTGCTTTTCATTTCTTTGTTGGTATAAAATTTGCAGTGTTAATATGGTCACAGAACAAATAGAACTGTGACTTATGTTTCATAATTTATGTAGCTAATTTCCTGTGGGATTGTGTTTCAATTCCTATCATTATCTCACACACTTTGTATCCCCCACCCCTTGCCTTCTGGACATTAGCCTGGCTAATGAAGCGTTACTGGACATCAGAGCTCTGGCACTTCCTCAAGGCAGGCAGGAGGGTGTTTGGGGTCAAAGGGCTATATTGGCTATACTGAGCTTGCACTGTGTTGGCTGCTGCTTCCTCCCATAAGGCATGGAGCAAACTTGGGTCAAATGGAGCAGGGTTGATAAGATGTAAAATCCTTCTGCAAGCTGAGTGACCTGGCAGATAGGTGACATAAAATGATAAATACATGGCGAAGGAAGGAGCTTCAGGATCTGCCAGGATGGCCATTCACTCTGCAGTAGTGTCTCTCTCATCTAGCTGCAGCTTGGAGTTTGGGGATGGGTCTTTTCAGAGGAACCACTAATGCTATCTTGCTTTGACTGAGCTAAGACCTGCATCCTGTAGCTTTCTCCCCTCTTCTGACCTAAGAAAATCAAGTTAATCTATTCCAAGTCATTTTCCTTGATGAGATAGGAAGTAATAGAAGAACTCTCTTATAGAGGAGTTCATTTGCTGTCCTATGGGTGGAGAATTGCTGAAGCTTATTGCCCCTAAACTTGTGTGTGGTTCTTGTGTTGGAGTAGCAGGTTCTATCCCCAATCCTGTGAGATATGAAAGAACAGGGACAAGGCTTTGGGAAGCTTATGCTGTCCTTCTATTCAGAATGCTTTTAGTAGTCCCAACAAAAGCCCTAGTTTGGAGCAGCTTTCTTTGTCCCAGTTGACCTTGGCCCATTACCAATATCGATTGGAGTTAGATGGTCACCTGACCTAAGATGAGTCAATCAGTGTCTTTCTCTCAAATGCATGAAGGACCTGGAAAATGCAACTTAGCCATATTGGCCTTGGAACTGAGGCCATATGGAGTTGAGGTCACAAGTAGCAACATCTGAGTAAAATCTGCAAAGGTGTAGAGAAACAAAAAAAAGAGCATCAAAGAGGAAGAGTTCATGGAGAGAATGGAATAGGCTTATAAAGAGAAGCAGTGATTAAGAGAGGTCAAGTGGTCCCCAAAATAAGGAGACAAAGAGAAGAGCTGACTGGTGACTTTTCAGGACCAGCTGTAGTTCCTCAAATGGGTTTCATGAGATTTTCCTGCACCCTTCCAATAAATTCCTTATTTGCCAAACCCAGCTTGAGTATCTGTTTCTTGAAATAAAGTGAGCCTCAGACTGGGTTGTAAAATTTGATATCATAGGGAAAAGATAACCCCACTGATTCATCTCCCAGGGACATTACTGGTCTTAGGCATATGGTTTAAAAAGGTGGTGAGGGGCATGCTAAGCCCAGACTCTCTCCTCCTCTGGTATGCCCTCCTGCCAGAAATCGAAACATCGGGGCCCCATTCCTTGGATTTAAGGATTTGTCTCTTAAGGAGCTTGCTAAATGTCATTCAAAACACTAAAATCATCAAATCAGGGATAATTCGCTTGGAATGTCTTTAAGGAGAACAGTCAGGAGAGTGCACATCCCTTCGAGAAGGAGGTTCCAGATGGGCAAGTGCTGAGAAACTCTGCATTACCCTGCTCCCTTCAGCCAGGCCACTTCTTCTTTTATCTGAAATTGTTCCAACAAAAGAATGCTTTATACACACACACACACACACACACACACACACACACATATATATTTTCATATATCTACAAATATATTTACATTTCCATACATACTATATATGATACACAGCTTTGAAATGGACAGGGCCAGATGGGAACTGGGGCAAACTGGAGGAGGCAAGAGCTTCAAATTAGAAATACACAACAAAACTCCCCAGAAAGGAACTAAAAGTACAGACTGGGTAAACCATCTCTGAAGGACTGAATTTGTCTTATGGGGTACCAGTTTATAATGTTTATTATATGGGTTTTGAGGATGCAAAAAGTTCAATGCTTTCATGTTTGTCTTTGGATATGATGAGAACTAAGATGGACCAAGTGCATAAAGACTGAAAATTCCTAGGAAGGATGAGAAATCCTTTGGAATCCCTATTGAGAGTTGAGAAGGAAAATGGTGAAAATGATTATGAGGATATGGAAGTAACTTTGCTCTCTCCCTTCCCATTTCCCCTCCTACATCCTGCTCCCATTTGTCCTCCTACCTGTCTTATGACTTTTGTGGGCAGGGCCTATAACTGTGTTCAGTTATTCCTGCATCATGCAAAGCCTTAGCAGAGGCCCAGAGACATGGCACATGAATAACACCATGGCTTTGTACCAAGTGCAGTTGAATTTATCACTGAGGATTTTCACATGGCTTGGGTCACGTATTCTGATGGTGCTCAGAGATGCTCAGTAATGAGCTAATATCCTTGGTGTGCAAGTGGGCTGGGCTCATGTGTCACTGGATACAGGCATTGCTGTTCTGGTTACTGATCCTTCTTATTTGTTTAACATGGGGCATCTCTCCACACAAGGCACTAGGCCATATCCTCCTAGAGTCCCAAACATAAGAAGCAGAGAATGCCATGGCCCAGGACCCAGTGGTACCCAACCTATACTCATTGTTGCTGCTTTCTCCTGCTGCGTGTTACCAGGACCATGATGTTAAAGGCCTGAATAAGGCCTCAGTTTTATATTACATTTGAAATAGAGTTTAAATGATTAAACTGTGCCAAAAGAAGAGTTTAAATTACATTCTTCTGTATTCTATTTCACTTCATTAGTTTTTTAGTCTAACTGAGATCTCAGATATAGTAGGGCATGGCACATGGGTTTTTAACTGGAGGCCAATGGATAGTCTTCAGGCATCCATGAATCTCCTGATAGGGTGAGTAAAATTTCTTGTGCATATGTTTTTTCTGGCCAGATATCCCATAGCTTTTATTTGGTCTTCAAAACATCAAGGAAGGTTAAATAAACTCACTAGTGAAAAACAGCATTCATACAAACCTGGGTTGGAGTTCCTGCCCTGCCTCTTTCATACTTTATAAACTTGGTAAAGTTGACTAGTCTCTCAAAGTTTCCATCTTCTTCTGTAAATGTGTAATATTCCAGACTTAACATAATGTTCAGGGGATTATTCAAGCAAATGCATGTAATGAGTCTTGTCCAGTGCCTGGCACGTAGTACATATTTGAGGAGTATTCTTTCTCATCAGGGTGGAGGCAGCCTGAGTCCTCTATTCTTCCTTTTTTTTTTTTTTGGACATTTCCCACACCTTATAACAAAATAATAAACTTTTTACTTGGAATGATTTTAGATTTATAGAAAAGTTGCAAGGAAAGTACATGAGAGTTCCTGTATAGCCATCACTTGGCTTCCTCTAATGTTAACATCTCATATAACCATAGTTCCTTTGTCATTACTAAGAACCAACACTGGAACATTACTACTAACGCTAACAACGAAACTCCAGAATTTTTTTTTCCAGAATTCACCTGTTTTTATACTAGTGGTCTTTCATTTCTGTTCCAGGATCCCATCCAGGATTGCATTTAGCCATCATGTCTCTGCAGTCTCATCTGATCTGTGGCCATGTCTCAATTTTTCCTTATTGTTTCAACAGTGACAGTGTTGAAGAGCACTTGTCAGTGATGGCTGCTATCTTGTTGGATTCATGAAAGTGACTGCTGAGGTGTCTGTATTTTCCAACCTACAGTGCCTTTTGGGTTCAGGCCTATCTCACACTTCATCTTCTCTTCAGGGTGTGGGTTTGTACTCTGCTCCCATGCCATAATAAAATGAGTTCATTAAAGGGGGTCTCTTCCCACTTCTGAATGCTATGGTAGCCCAAGCATCTGTCCTTGGATGATTCCTCTGTCTGTACTCACTCACTAGGCTATTTCTTTTTTCTTTCTTTCTTTCTTTCTTTCTTTCTTTCTTTCTTTCTTTCTTTCTTTCCTTCCTTCCTTCCTTCCTTCCTTCCTTTCTTTCTTTCTTTCTTTCTTTCTTTCTTTCTTTCTTTCTTTCTTTCTTTCTTTCTTTCTTTCTTTCTTTCTTTCTTTCTTTCCTTTTGAATTGGAGTCTCACTCTGTTGCCCAGGCTGGAGTGCAGTGGCATGTTGCTCATGGCCACCACAGCCTCGACCTGCTGGGTTCAGGTGATTCTTCCACCTCAGCCTTCCAAGTAGCTGGAAACTACAGGCATGTGGCACCACATCCAGCTAATTTTTTGATTTATCATAGAGATGAGGTCACACCATGTTGCCCAGGCTGTTCTTGAACCCTCAGGCTCAGGCAATCCTCCCGTCTCTGCCTTCCAAAGTGCTGGGATTACAGGCGTGAGCCATCATGTCTGACCAGGCTATTTCATCCTATCTTAAAAAACCTGCTACACACTAATGACTTCCAAATTCTATTTCTAGCCTCATCCACTCTCTAAGCTCTAGACTTATATGTCTAGCTGCCTACATGACATCCCCCATTTAAATGTCCAATAGGCTTTTCAAAATTAACGTGATCAAATCTAACTCTCATGACCTTCCCAGACATGCTCCTTCCCACGCGTTCCCACCCTGGTGTATGACACCACCATTCAGCCAAAAAATTGAAACCTTCCTGGGTACCTTTTCTTTCTCTCATATCTTATACCCACACTTTCATAATCCCTACCAACTCTCCTTCAGAGCATGTTGGGATTCAACCACCCTCAACGATCTCCTCTCTTCTCATACTAAACCTGGCCACCATCATATCTCAGAGGAACAACTCTAGTGACTTTCAAACTGTCTCTTTGTCCCAGTCTTCTCCTGTTCCCCTGAATGCCTTTAAAATGATATGGGTCATATCACTCCTTTTCTCAAAATTCTGCATGGGTTTTACTGAACATAAAGCTCAAAGTCCTCATGTGGCCCACATGATCTAGCCCTTGGCACCTCTGCAACACCTTCTCCTTCTACTCTTCATTTTGCTTCCTGCACCTGGGACACTTTGGTTTCTTTGTTGTTCCTAAAACACAACAAGCACACTTCCTTCTCAGGAGGTTTGAAAATTCTTTCTGTCTGGAAAGCTCTTCTAAAAGATGTTCTGTGGCTTGCCCTTGCATTTTATTTAGGATTCTTAAGATATCACTTTCTCAGAGAGACCTTCTTTGACCATACTAGCCCCCATCACTCTCTGTCTCCTACTCACTTACCTTCCAGACACCGTATTAAAGAATTCTATTTATTTATGTAGTCTGTTTTTCCATTAGAAAAGTTTTTGTTGATGTTATGTATCACATGTCTTGATTTGTATATGTTGAACCATCCTTGCATCCATCCTTGGGATGAATCCCACTTGATCATGATGAATGATTTCTTTAATGCATTGCTTCTCAACTGGGGTAATTACCCCCACCCATCACCCCCAGGGAACATTTGGGCAATGTTGGAGAGACCTTCCTGTTTGTGATAACGGAGGGATTACTGCAGGCATCTAGTGAGCGAGGTCATGGAAGCTGCTAGCATCAGAAGGCGCACAGGGCAACCCCTACAACAGAGAACAATGCAGCCCAAACTGTCAACAGTGCCCTGGTTGAAAAGCTCTGCATGAGATTGCGAGCTCTCAGAGTAAGGATTTGGTCTTTCTTGTCCACTCAAACACACAGAACAATACTTGGCATGCAGCAGAGACTCCATGAATATTTGTTTAGTGAATGAGTGACTATTCTAAGGTTGACTGTCTTTCTTCTAACCTGGAAGCTAGACTGGAATGTTCTCTGTCCTTAAGTCTTACATATCTAGGCAGGTTCTGGGGAGGGATGGGAGGGAATATGCTCAGAGCATAGGGCTACACTTTGTTAGGAATCTGTGTGACCTTCTCAATCCTTTCTTTATCTCCATCTAACTCTCCACCCAGGCCACGTCATCTTTGGCTAGTTTGCATTGTAGATCACAAGAAGAGGTGCTTGTTTCTTTCCCTTGTGTGTGCTCTAAAATCTTTCCAGCCCATGCAGAAACCCAATCTGAGAGTGAAGGGTAGGGTTTCTGAAATTCAAAAGTTAAGTATTGCCTCTATTTTTGTCTCTTCTATGGATCCTCTCCTTGGAACAATAAATGCCACACCATCTCTTCTGCTCTGTCTTTTTCAGATAAGGAGTCAGGGAAGGGCTCCGAGGTTATGCAAAATATCAGGGTATTCTTTAGCACTCTGAATTGAGCTATTCCTCATGACCTCATGATCAGGAATAGATATCATTAGACATATAAAAATAATATACTATCACCCTAGAACTTTTATGTATTTATGTAAACGTTAAAATACTCATTTAAATAAGTGGTTCTTGTGATTTGGGGAGCTGGCAATTCCAAAATCTGTAAAGCAAGCCAACAGGCTGGAAACTCAAGCACGAGTGAGTGCTGGAGTCTTGAGGCAGAATTTCTTCTTCTCTGGGAAACCTCAGTTTTCACTCTTAAAGTCATCAACTGAATGGCTGGGGCTTACACAGATTTGGAAGTTAATCATCATTATTTAAATTCAGCTAGTTGCAGATGTTAACCACATCTAAAAATACCTTCATGGGAGCACCTAGATTAGTGTTTGGTTAAATATGTGGGTACTATAGTCTAGCAAGTTGGCACATCAAATTAACCATCACTGTTGGTAACTGGGAGATTCAGAATTTGAGCTGTGCTGGCTTCCTGTACATCCATCTCTCTATTGGCATGAGCAGCATTAATTTTTTTTTTTTTTGAGTTGGAATCTCACTCTGTTGCCCAGGCTGGAGTACAGTGGCACATTCATGGCCACCACAACCTCTGCCTGCTGGGCTCAGGCAATCCTTCTGACTCAGCCTTCCAAGTAGCTGGAACTTCAGGCACGCACCACCATGCCTGGTTAATTTTTTGATTTATTGTAGAAATGATGTCTTGCCAAGTTGCCCAGGCAGGTCTCGAACCCATGAGTTCAGGCAATCCTTTCACCTCGGTCTCCTAAAGTGCTAGGATTATAGGCATGAGCCATGGCACCCCGCCAACATCAACCTTTCATAGAAGGGCCAGCAAAGATCAGCAGCCCTCAAGGTTCACTTGATATATACACAAGAAAGCTACCGAGTAACCTGAGTTCTTATGCAGACCTGTGTCGGCCCCTGGATCCCTAAGGATAGCATTGAAGTAGAACCTCATGCTCGTTTTGAGTTTGCGGTTTTCATAACCCAGAAAGCACCTTGCCACTTGCCTCCAGTGGAGAACTGCCTAGGCACAAGCCTGCACAAACCAATTTCAGCCTGATCCTGATTAAAATGTTCTTCCCACAAATCTGAGAAACAGCTGTTTCTCTGTGACTGGCCCCCAGCACACACCAGCCACCCTGTCTTTCCCGAGGCTATTCCTCAGAAGCCAGCTGTTGTGAGGGAGAAGATGAAAGGTGTCAGTCCCATTTGTAGTGCTTGTAACTTAAGGGAGGCAACAAGATTCTTCCTTTGTTTTATCCTTTCAAGTTTAATAGTTAGTCATTATGACTGGGGAAAAAGTTATCATTTCCAGTTTCTTCTGGATGGAGTGAAGGGACTCATCAGTCTCCTTCGTTAGAAAAGAAGGTTTTTACCCCAGTCAGGGTTGGGTTTTTTTGTTCCGTCTGTTTTTGTTGTTGTAGCATTACAGACACAGCCACTTAGCAGGTTAAATTATGAAGGAGGCAGGAGTTTCAGGTATCTACCACAGGGACCCAGAGAGTTTCACTGAGTTTCCAGATGAAAGCTGGTATAGTGAGTTGACTCAGAGGAAAGCAAAATTTCTGTTGTTCTAATTACAGGAGAAAGGGTGGTTTTCACTTATAAATGAGAGTTTCGGAGTTCTTCATTACCTTTGTTTCAGACTTGCTTATCCCTCAATGTGTCCTCTGCTTCTTCTTTTTTTTTTTCTTTTTTAAAGATGAAGTCTCACTCTTGCTCTGGAGCCCAAGCTGGAATTCAATAGCACTATCATAGCTCACTGCAACATTAAACTCCTGGGCTCAAGCGATCCTTCTGCCTTAGCCTCTTGGGTTAGTATATCTTTTTTTAGATTATCCAGGTGGCTGTAATTTAAGGAAAAGTTTCCAAACACTCTGCTATATACTATATTTTTTAATCAATACAAATTCTGCATCCATTTTCCTCTTTCTTAATAGTAACTAATACATGTGGACTGAGGTACTATTTGTTAAACATTCATGATCTCATTTTAAGGAAGTGGGAGCTAGTTGAGCCAACTTGGCTGGCATCCTCTGTCAGAAGATATTGGAGACAGAGCCGCATCCCATGGCATAGTGAGACACACGGCAACATAGCATATGAAGTCCAAAGCTAAACACAATCTTGAGAGAAAGTTCTCAGGAATGCATCACTTATAAAAAGGCAGAAATGTTAGGAACTGAAGATTTAAATAAATAAATAAGTCGCAAACACACACATATACACACATATTTATGTATGCACACATAGGTATGTATAGATACATAGCACATATTTATGTATAGTGGAGAGTAAAATTGTGAACTGATTTACTTATACTAAAATGTAAACAACTTGGTTTACTTTTCCTTCCAGAGAAAAGCTTCTTTAAAGACATCTGTCTAAATATGACTAGAAGGGCAATGTATAGCCTAAGGGACTGCCTAGCAGATGCTATATTTTTATAATATAATATGCAGTATACATACACTATTATACCTTACAATATAGTATCAGGTTATTAGAAATTACAATTTGTCTCGGGCAAAAGATAATGCCTTTTCGATATTATAGTCTTCAAACCACATGAAGATTATATTCTAATATACATATCTATCTGACAGCAAATTCTTTCTAGTTTTTATATCATGATCAATTTGGAGGCATTACATTTATTCATTAACTTCATAAGCACATATGAACACTTATTATGAATCAGACAATGTCCTAGAAACTGACAGTACAAAGATCATTAAATCAAAGGGATTGCATTGCTTCCAAAAGAATATGGCATAGAATTGCCTAGAGAAATTGTAAAGAATAATTGGAATCCAGAGATGAGATACACTTATTGTGGCTTAGGTCTGAGGCTGTCATGGAGAAGAGAACATCTTACCTGGTCTTGACGTATAAAGTCTTCCAGGTAGAGGGGAGTTAGAAGGGCATTCTAGGCAGAGGTAATAGCTTTTGGGAAGGGTCATTGGTAAGACTATTTCATGTTGCTAAACATTGTCAGAAGAGTTTATGACATATTAAACAATCTTATTGAGTATCTACTTTGTATCCAGCACAATGTCAGGTACTGGGAATACAAAGATCAATCAAACAGAGACCCTGCCACATGGGGACTGAATCACAGAAAACTGGGACTTTGAGGGATCTCAGCAATGACTTAATCCAGTACTTTGCAAAATCCTACAAGTTATGAGGAAATGCTTCCTAGGTTCCTGGTGAGGCAAGAGAGCAATGGAGATATGAGTGTATTAGTCAGTCTAGGCCAAGTTGTGCTGCAGTGACAAATGGCCCCCAAATCTTAATGAGCTAAATAAAGGTGTATTTCTTGCTCATGTGACATGTCCATCATGAAAAATCTCTGATTTTGTTTCATGTCTTTTTCATTCTAGAATTTGCTGAAGGAGAAGTTCTTATCTGGGACTTCTGGTCCCCTTTCAGAAGGAAAAGAGAAGAGTGGTGAGCCGCGGCTTTTTATTTTTATTTTTTTTTTTGAGTTGGAGTCTCACTCTGTCACCCAGACTGGAGTTCAGTGGCCGCTCCCAGCCCCTGCAGCCTCCGGCGATCCTTTCACCTCAGGCTTCCAAGCAGCTGGAACTACGGGCGCACAATACCACAGCTAATTTTTTTTTTGGTTTATTGTAGAGATGAGGTCTCGACAAGTTGCCCAGGCAGTTCTCGAACCCGCGGACTCAGGCAATCCACTCACCTCAGCCTCCCAAAGCACGGGATTATAGGTTGAACCACCGAGCCCAACTGAGCCGTGGCTTTTAAACATCCTGCTTACCAGTAACACCTGTCACTTTTGCCTGCACTAATTGGCCAAGAGCAGGTCACATGACCAAATTTGACATCGTTGCAATAAGAAGAGTCTTCATTCTTTAGGAATAGGGAAAGGTTTTTTTTAGTAGAACTGCAGTCTTCAACATGGAGTTTAGGTATTCCTTATCCTGGCTTCCACTAATGCAGGTCCATGATTAATTGTTTTGTTTATTGGACTTAAGTGCAATGTCTTGTTTGAAGCACGTTTGAAAAGAATGCTAGGTGACCGCTACAATCCATTCTTTCCTTCCACAGTGTAGTCATGATGCATCCTGCAACTGGTGTGGCTGTGTCCTATTCTCATCAGTAGAATGTAAGTAAAATGATCTGTGCCCGTCTCAGTCATGACTTCTAAGGGGCAGGTTTTCTCCACCACACCTCTCCCCTGAGTTTAGTAAGATACAGACAGATGCAGGTCCCTAGAAGTCAGCATAGTCACAAGGGAATAGGTCTCTGAATCACAGCAGGGAAGGAAGCTACCAGGTGCCCCACCCTGGATTGCTGGGTGACCAAGAATGAACCTTCTTTTATTTTAAAAGTCTTATACATTTTCAAGTCTATTTTCTATTGCTGTTCAAACTCCAGAGGCAGTGCATAAAGCAAACATGGGGTTGGGCACAGTGGCTCAAGGCTGTAATCCTAGCACTTTGGGAGGCCGACATGAGAAGATTGCCTGAGCCCAGGGGTTTGAGACCATCTTGGGCAACTTGGTGAGACCTTGTCTCTACAGTATATCAAAAAATTAGCTGGGTGTAGTAGCACATGCCTGCAGTTCCAGCTACTAGGAAGGCTGAGGCAAGAGGATTGCCTGAGCCCAGCAGGTTGACGCTGGGGTGGCCATGAGCATGCCCCTGACTCAAAAAAAAAAAAAAAAATTAACTTGTACTCATCTAATCTCCTTCTTGTTCAGAGAAGCTAAGCAGAAGATCAGGGAGACATGCAACTCATCCACATTTACACAGAATTTATGGTAGAAGGAAGAATTCGACTCAGTCTCTAGACCTATAGATCAGGATTCCCCTCACTGTATTTGGTTGGTAACCCAAGGACTGGATGATGTTATAGAAATTCAGACTCCAAACTGCTGGTTCATGCCCTGAATCTGGTTCTGAGATGTGTTGCATGTTTCCTGAACAGGTTTTTAAAATAATATACATTAATTGCAAATATGAGGATGCATCACAAGAATAGCTAGGTCCTAGCTTCTCTTGAAAAATCTTAAGATGTGGCAACATTAGCTCCATATTCCCATGAGGGGACAATTGGCTCTGGCTCCTTCCTCTTTAGATGGGGCCTGGGGTCTTCAATTCACCAGGTCTCCTTCACATCTTATTGTTTTATTGTTTTTCTGACATTGAGGCATAGAAATTTTTTGCTACTTATTATAATGCTTACATGGGCAAATAGTCAAGAGGAATATAACTTCTTATTCTCACGTTCCTATAAAAGACAGAATAATGAAACACCAAGGGACAAGAACAAGTCAAAGGAAATAGGAAAGAGGACATTTCTCTGGGAAGGCAAAGAACCATTCTTCACTCAGACCACTTCCTTTATTTATGTCACCTACCTAACCTCCGTGAGTATTTGCATTTTTGACAACTGGACTAAGAATTCACGTGGGCAAATGATAATGAAAGGGTGAAGCCCCCATAAACAAGCTTCTCTTTCCCAGAAGTCATTCCTGATTCCAGATAGGAGTTCTTTCCTGAGTAAGAGGTGCCTTTTAAAGACTATTGCCTACGTTGGCGTGGGATGACCAGTTCCTTCAGCCTCATAAGTGGGTGCTGACTATGGTCATGGCACCATGACAGTGGCCTAGGCTGGCAGGAAGGGGAGGGCTTAGCAATGACTGAGATGGGAATCTGTTCTCCAAAGGCAGAGAGTAAACATCAAGGAAGGTTTGAGCCACTTTGTTGTGGTGGTGTTGGCCGGGAGAGGGTAGTTGGCTGTGAATAGCGATAATATCAGTCTTATTTTTTAATTTTTTATATTTTTAATTTTTCTTTTTATTAGTTGACATGTAATAATTGTATACATGTATGGGATAAAGAGTGATATTTTATACATGTATACAAAATACAATGATAAAATCAGGATAATTAGCATATCTGTCATCTCAAACATTTTTCATTTCTTTGTGCTAGAAACAGTCAAAATTCTTTCTTCTATCTGTTGGAAATACAGAGTAAGTTATTGTTAAGTGTAGTCAACCTACAGAGTCTTAGAACACCAGAATTTATTCTTCCTATCTTCCTGTAGTTTTGTATCCATTAATTAATCCCTCTCTGTCTCCCACTTCTCTCTCTTCCCAAGTCCTAGTAACCACTATTCTACTTCCTACTTCTATGAGATCAATGTTTTTAGTGCCCACATAAATGTGAAAACACATGGTAGTTATCATCCTGTGCCTAGCTTATTTCACTTATAATGAGTTTGTCGGGAGCCACAATCACTAGTAAAAGTAAGGTAAAAGGGACCTGAAAACAGGAAAAACGCCGGCTGGGAGCAAGGCCCCAGTAAAATGCAGCCATGACGGAGGCAAAGCCCCATGGATCCTGTTGATGGACCTTCCCTAACTTTGAAGGATTGCCTGCATAGACTTGAGAATGTTCCCTCTTTAACTGAGATAATAGATGTACAAATGGATGATGGCATTTGACAGCAAAAATTATACATAGACATAATGGAGGTGAGATTACAGTAAAAAAGGTGCCCTTTAGGGAGTGTAAGGATGTTTTTCAGTAAACAGCAGGAGGCTGAGAAGAATGAGTCGACCACTTCCTCATAAACAACAGACGCCAGCTGAGAGCTGGTGGAAAACAACCATTTGAGATAAAGAATAGGTTAAGATATTTTAGGATTAAATAAGTAGTTTAATGAAGATAGAATTTAGAATATTAATAATAAGATAGTAAGATAAGATAAACTAGTAAGATAAGAGATATATAATAGTATAAGTGATAGTTAAGAAAATATAGAGACATAAGAATGGAAATAAGATTAATAGAAATAAATATATAGTAGTAAGTAAGTTAAATAAGACTTAAGGTTAAGGTTTAGCTTTATAGGGTAAGGATATTATAGGCCTATAATAGTAAATAGTTATAAGAAAGTTAAGAAGAAAACCAGGACGTTCATAACTGTTTGACTTAAGAAAAACCCCATCTGTGGTTGAAATTGTTAAAGGTCAACCTTATTGTGAGTGCAAAAAGGATGTATGTGGGCATTTGGTTAGCAACATAAGATACATTTGTGGGTACAGGGCTGAGTGGAAAACCTATATAAGCTTGTGAAAAATAAATAAAAATTGGCAGAGTCTTGAGCTCTCCCCAGGAAGAGGATTCCTGTTGTTTTCGTCTTTTCTTTTTCGCCACTTCCCGATTCTCCCATCTCAAGCCCTGACTCTCTCCTGGAGCTGGACTCCAGCATGAGTTAATATTATACCAGTTCATCCATGTTGCCACTAATGAAAGGATTTCATTCTTTTGGGGCTGTATAGTATTCCATGGTGTCTATATACCACATTTTCTTTATGCATTCCTGCATTAGTGGACATCTAGGTTGATTCCATATCTTGGTTATTGTGACCAGTGCTGCAAGAAGCATGAGAGTGCCGATGTCTCCTCAATATACTGACTTCAATCCTTTGCATCCCTACCCAGAATTGGGACTACTGATGGCTTAGCAGTTGTATTATTTGAGGAACTTCAGACTGTTTTCCATAATGAATCAGCCTTATGTTTCCCTTCTTAGCACACATGGTGAATGATTTGCCCACAAGAGACATCTTTTCCATCCAGACACAAGAGATACGGAGAGAGAGAGAGAGAGAGAGAGAGAGAGAGAGAGAGAGAGAGATTTTTCTTCCAAAGCCTGCCCAGGTGGATGTGTCCCATATTAATATTTTAGACTATGAGATGGTATTTTTCTTCCTGTGAGGCCCTGGATCCTATCAGCTAAGTCTCTGTTTTCATGGCTCATAGAAAGGCTGACACACAAAGAGACGGCATTTTGGCTTTTGCTATTTGAAAGAATAATAAGTTTAAGCAGAGATTCCAGGCTGCAAGACTAGAAACGTCCCTGCATGGACATGTATACAAAACTCTGCTTAAATGTCCCCTCCTTGTGAAGGCTTCTCCTTACCCCTCCCCACCCCCAGCTTGAAATCACACCCCTCCTCACCATCCTTCACCCCTGAGGTCATTTTATATACATGTTGCTTGTTTATTGGTGCCTCCACCACCAGGCTGTGATCCCCCAGGGGGGCAGCCACATGGTCAGCCTTCCCTGGGATATCCTCAGGATCTATAGCAGACCTGGTGCAGGATTACAGCTCACCCCAAACTGGTTGAGTTTATGAATAAGGCAAGCTTGATGCTGGTGAGTTCTTGAGAAATGGCCTTACTCTCTGACATATGAATGCTCTTTTGAGATAGATGGGGTTGTAGAGTAGGAGTCCTGGCAATGGAAACACCTCAGCGATAAGGAGATCTGAGATCAGAAAACAATGCTTCTTCCCATGTAGGAACCAGGGAGGCTGAAGCTTCTGGGATGGACCTAACTACATGAAATGTCTGGGCCAACAAGCCAGACCATGGTAGGGAAGCAGCAGAATGTCTCTTAGGCGTCCTGAGCATGCTGTCTTAGCTCAGAGAGGAACTGGAACTGGCTAGTTTTGAGACTGCACATGAAGCTCCATACAGGCATGAGGAAATCTCACTTGGTGTCATCTTGTAGAACTGATGATGTGGGGGACCAGGATTATACCTGTCCCTGTGGAACCTTCCCACATATAGACCCCTCTATTCAGGTCCAGATGCACTGGGAAAGCAGAGCAGACCTGACTCCACTGATGTTAAGTTGACACCACTCAGTGAGATAGGGTCTAAACAGAAGCTGGATTTTTAAAAAGTTACAGTTTTCACACATCTCTGTTTATGGATTGACATTTGTATTCCTAGCATGGATAGTTCCTCATGGCTCTATCTCCAACACTGTCTCTACCACTCATGGATTGCAAGAGTATGCACTTACAGGAATAAACTTGAATCCATTCTAAGTTATTTCTAAAAAGTAATTGCTTTACAAATTTCCCTATTTTGGTTCTCATTTGCCAGGTTTTTTGTTTTTGTTTTCTGACAAGGTGCTGAGTTTTTTTTTTTTAATTTTAAATATGTGAGGTACAATTCAGGGTTAGGTATACAAATGTTCATTATGGAGGTACCCTCGTGGAAGAGGTGTGCCCCCTTCCCCTGGCAGTTTCCCACTGCTGCCAATCCCTTTCTGATAGTATTATGATCGTTGTTTAAGGTCTACTTATGAGTGAGAACATGTGATATTTGGTTCTTTGTTTCTGTGTTGGATCACTCAGTACTATAGCCTCTAAGTCCATCCAAGTTTCTGTGAAGTTCATAATTTTGTCCTTCTCTATGGCTGTGTAATAGTCCAACATGTATATGTACCACATTTTTTATCCAGGCCTCTTTTGATGGGCAGCACAGTTGGTTCCATGTTTTTGTTATTGTGAACAATACTGCAGTAAACATGCATGTGCAGGTATCTTTTTTACAGAGTGATTTGAGTTCCTCTGGGGATATTCCCAGTAGGGGGATTGCGGAGTCATATGGGAAGTAGGTTATTTGTTAATGTCCATTACTACTGGTTATGACAATGTGTTCCACACCTACTGTAATAGAAGTTAAATACTTTTAAACAGTACCTGTTGTAAATGTTGTAATGGGGAGAGATCCGGACTGAGAATCACAATCCCCTGGCAAGTAACTTCCCTGCTCTGGGTTTCTGTCTTCTCATATCAGATGATGGATGGAAATGAAATGCTTGGCAATTGCACGCAATTTTCACAACCACGTACCTGCTGTACTGCTATGTACGTAACAATTTTTCTTTAATTAAACTAAGAATTTGAATATTTCTGTTATGTTGCTTGAAATCATCCAGTGTGGGAAACACTAGGATGGGTGAAATTTAAATATCCTGTCTTTATCTAACATTCTTTCTTGTGCCCTGTGATACTAGGAGGGAGAGGCTGAGCTATTCCCAAATTTCCTATGAGCAGACAGTTTATTCAAGCCACTACTTGAATATTGGGGTTGCCCACATCTTTTGTTCCCAAGGCATAGCTGTAGCTGCAGGTGATTCTTGGGTCCTTGTTTTCTTTCATTTATATTTTCTTTCATTTATACCACTTATGAGCCCCAATTACCTTTGTCGCGTGATGCAGATTCGAAAGTCTTAAATTGCTTTGGTTGAAATAAATGCATGGAAATGAAGGCGAGGATTTGTGAGTTGTCCACTAGAGGGCAGCAGAGTAGTGAGAATCAGAGTTCTCAGCGACTTTGTAGCAGAAGTGTTGACATGTGACTTGGCAATTGAATAATTTTTGATACTGTCCTGACACATAAACACCTAGAAGCAGGTTTTCAAAGGTTATTTGCACACTAAAAGAGGAATTAAGAAAATGAACTTGCATGCCAAAAGTAATTTTCAATATTCTACAAAGAACTGTGGCCTCATTATGAGATTGTTTTTAGAGAATATTCAGCTATCGTTAACTGGATATGTTAAACTTAACTGGCAAACACGCATTCAAAATAAATTAGGCCGAATGGACCTAAGAAAGTTGATCTCGTGGCTAATAAAAGTTTCTGCTGGGATCTGGGGACTGGCCAACTCACCCAAAAGGAGAAATTTGTCTTAAGTGAGTTTTTTTTCTTGTGCCTCCTAGACTTGTGGTATTAACATGGTTAAACGATTGTACACATATTGCACGGTTTTGTATGTTATTGTGGGAATTTATTTTTAAGCTATTACTCTACCTTCCACATAAAAAGTCAGCAAATGATCAGAGTTTATTCCATTGACATTCTCACACCTTGAGAAATAGCCCATTTATATTATCACAGTTTGATATATTTCCCATTTACTGAGCTTCCTTGGCAAGTTGGCATTTTAATTCAATTATACTTTTTGCTAATGGTCTTTATTTTTCAGTGTCTGTGTGTAAAACGCCCGTAGGTTTGATTATCCGCCCCCCACCCCCTTCTCTTCCCAGTGCCAAGCTGAAGTGCAAATTTATAAACTGACAAAATTCAGCGTAAAATTCAGAGAGGTGAAATTAAGGAATCTGTAAA
Organism: Carlito syrichta; assembly: GCF_000164805.1. Classification (NCBI taxonomy): domain Eukaryota; kingdom Metazoa; phylum Chordata; class Mammalia; order Primates; family Tarsiidae; genus Carlito; species Carlito syrichta. The sequence goes on from NW_007258428.1 coordinate 725,667, forward strand.
GTACCCCTACTTGCACAATGCAGAATTTTCTTCACTTGCAGAGCGTGGCCCCCTCCTGCATACATTTAATTCCCGGCTTGGTGTCCCTAAGAGGAACCCAGCACTGCAGCATGTGGACTGTGTGTTCATTCAAATCAGAGAAGATCAAGGACACCAAGGGCCGGGACTCCTCCAGGGGTCTCCACTGAGCCTCCAGGGCAACAGCAACAGTAGCAATAGTAGCATTTTCTTGGCTTTTTGCTGTAGCTGGAAGCTTATTGATGCTTCTTTTTTAGAATAAGAGCTAGTCATGTAGAGAAGTAGTTCTCCTCGAGGACTCCACTGAGTAGGGAGTCTGGATCAAGGGCTCTGCCAGGACCCCTGGGTTGCACTGGTGTGCATTTAACAGCAAAGAGGAGTTAACAAGTGGATACAGCCAGAGAGGCGAGTATACACATCCACGCTCACACTTCACGTAGTGTGTGCATCCTGTTTCCCTGCTCCTAAAACACCGCTGACTGTAAGACACACCATTGATTCAATAATAGCCTTTCAAGGAAAAAAGAAGAAGAAAGAAATACTGCCAGATGAAACACACATATCGATTGTGGAGTACATTCCGGTTTCAGAAAGGCTACGGGGTAGGAAACAAAGGCTGATTTCAAAATCTTGGAGACCTAGAATATATAATTTTGATAGATGGATCGAATTTTATATTTAAGGCAAAGCTGCTTTCTAAAATATGTCTTGGAGAAAAACTCAGCATCTGAAAACTGACGTGACCACAGTCAATTTTACAAGTCCTGACCCATAAAGGGGCTCTCAGTGAATGAAAATGAGGTATGTCTGTGGAAGTGCTCTCTGCATCGTCAAGTTCTGGGCAGATGTTGACTTTTGGTACTTTACTTCATGTGTTATCTGTCTTTTTTTGTTTTCCTCGGCTTTTGACACAGAACTCCTCACTCCCACTTGTCCCCATGACTGCCAGCTCCCTTCCCCTGTCCCATCATCAGCTTGGATGATTTGCCTTATAGAATCATGTGGACAAAAACCAAGTCATGTACTCAGTTTAGTAAAGCCCAGGACCATTTGTGTGTCTGTGCTTAAAAAGACATCCCCCCACTCCTGCTGAGAATACTGAGACAAGCAGGAGAGTAATGATGGTGGAGAGTTTTCTGTTAAAGATAGAGGAGAGTTGTATGGGGAAGGAGGGGGCATGCGTGAGTGTATCAGGCAAGATCTCGGTGATGCCAGTCAACAGCCTCAGAAATCCTTCCGTTGCACACTTCGGAGAGAGTGGGGGAGGATCCCAACCAAAGATGCTGCTAGCTCTGGCACCACCAGGAAGACAAGAAAGGGACACGCAGTTAAACAGAGTGTGTTAATTACCTTACTCAAGGGATCCTATAAAGCACAATGTACATGTAAATTGATACAATGAATATGATTACCACAGCATGTAATTTTCATACAGAGGAGCAAGCAGAAAAACACAGAGCTTAGAGGCCACTCTCCTTGCTCTCTGCTCTCCTGCTGGGGGCAGTCCTGTTCTCATCTGTCAGTCCCCTCACTGGTCAGCCTCATTGATGATAGTGCAGTCTTCCTTGCCTCTCCACTCACTGCTCAATTGCTTGTTTGCATGAATTAAATCTTTCTGCATCATGAGTGGTAAGATCTAGTCGGAGAGGTAATGGGAACCCGATCATGCAAAGTGCTGAGATCTTTGGAAGGTCTTTGAACTTCTCTGGTTATTCCCTAGCCTAAGAACTGACTTTGGACTTCTCTGGTTATTCCCTAGCCTAAGAACTGACGGTATAGGTAGGTGGACCACAGAGAAGCAGGAAGATCACTTAACCAGAGATGAGATTAATGGGGTGGGGGATGGAGGGAGGGGACTGACACCAAAGAGGGAGTGGGAGGAGAGAAGTCCTCAGATTCTGATATATTTTTAAAGTGTGGGATTGAATGCAGATTTGACAAAAACACCAGAGGAGTGAAAGGAGACACCAAGGTTCTGGCCTGAGAAAATAAAAGTACTTTGTTGTTGTCACTTTTTGATATACAGAAAATATTTGCTTGTAAAAATGCAAAACGTTTCATTTGTACTGGTTGACATAGGAAACAAGCAATGTTGGGAATAGAGTGAAGCTGAGTGACCGAGAGCCGGCCAGAATTCAAGAAAAGGTGTAGAAAAGCGAAAGAGTACGAGAAAACAAATGTAAGAAGAGCGTCACCCCCTTGACAAATACTTGACTGTGCAGCAGGCTGGATTAGGGTCAACTTGGAAGGACATTTGCATTGAATTATGATCTCCTTATTTGTTTTTTTTGTTTTTTTTTTTTGGTTTTTTTTTTTTTTTTTGAGCTGGAGTCTCACTCTGTTGCCCAGACTGGAGTGCCTCGACCCGCTGGCTTCTAGCGATCCTTCCGCTTCAGCCTTCCGAGTAGCTGGAATTACAGGCACACGCTACCACGCCCGGCTGATTTTTTGATTTATTGTAGAGATGAGGTCTCACCAAGTTGCCCGGGCAGGTGTCGAACCCGCGGGCTCAGGCAATCCACTCACCTCACCCTCCCAAAGCGCAGGATTACAGGCTGAGCCACCGAGCCTGGCTGATCTCCTAATTTGTGTATGTTTGCTGCCTTTTATTCATGGAATCATAAGTTCTTCAATAACAGGGTTCTTTCTAGCTCTGACACGTAGTATTCATCCAGTTAATGCTTTCCAATTGACTGGCTGGGGCAGCCACAATAGCCCAAGCCTAACTCATCTCCATGCTCTAACGATACAAATCTAATGAGAGAGTGGCTCAGCCCAGGAGGAAGCACCCTTCCTATTCTCCCTACTGTCTTTTTGTTCTCAGAACAGCATGTTTCTCCTGTTTTCACATTCAGAAGATAGATACGACACAGAATGCCATGACTTCCTTCTCGCTGCCTTTGTCTAGTGTAAGAGCCTAAGAGGGAACAGACCTAGTGTAGCTTTCCATGTAAAGAGTTCAGCCTCAGAGCGCTAGAATCTTAGAGAAAAGAGCGACGGACTGCAATTAGGTGCATCCGGCCGTTTCGTTTTTTATATTCGATGATGGATAAAAGGTGAGATGGTTGGTGTCATGGGAGACACTTCCGTATTTTGCAAACCCAATATAAGTCCACATCACCTCCCTTCTTTGGGAAGGGGATGTGGCAGTGGAAAGGATACGGCAATCAGAACTACAGAACTGATGATGTCTACTAAGAAAAGGAAAGACTTGGGGTTCTGTTTAAGGCATGATTTTACCGTGCAAGTGTATTTTTGGTGGATGTGTTGTTGGCCCTAGTGCACTTTTCTCACTTTCAGGGACTCAGTGAAGAAAACAATCTATCCGACGCCCCCATGAGTTCCCTTCCTTGTTTGTTGGGGCCTGCTCCTCCCCACTGAGGGCCCGGCATCATCTCCACCCAACATCTGGTCTGTATGTGTCGAGTGCATAAGGAAAAGCTCAGCCTAACCAGCTGATGGAGAAAAGCATCCTCTGGGCCCTCCCTGGCTGAGAGAATCAGAGGCAGCTTTCCTGGGATGATAGGGAACATCCAGTCCACATGTTCCACAGCAACAGGTATAGTGTGTCTCTGTTGGGTGAAGGCCAGCCACGGGTGGGTTTCCTGGAGCCCCTAGGGGCCATTGCATCTGTGCCATCTTCATGTGCTCAATGGGTCTTGAAGAAAAGGTTGGAAAATACTGGAAAACCATGGACACTGTGAGATGTTTTTCTTTCTGGTAAAGTAGATTTATTTATTTCCCCTCAAAAAGGACATCTGTTGTGAATTTTCTATTCTGTTTATTACTGCTTATATCTAGTTTTTAACTTCTTATGTTATTATAATTGTCCTTGCATCCTAACTTTACTCTTGGTAAGACTCCATTATCTCATCATTCCATTTTTATCCCTTCTATCCTTCTGTTCATTTGCCTTGAATTTGAATGAGCAAAACCAGGAATCTAACATTTACTTCTTTTGATTTTAATAAATGTTTTTAAATTTGAGAAAAGTGGACATATGGTGGTAATCGATATAAGGAAAAGCACATAGAGTATGAGGAGAGAGACTTTTGCTACAGTATTAACTTTTCTTCTTTTTTCTTTTCTTTCTTTCTTTCTTTTTTTTTTTTGCATAGTGTAGTTGGGCTTACATCATGGTATATTTGTCACAACTCTTCCACTTTAGTCGTGCAACTGTGAAGAGTCATTTAAATTCTTGTGACTCAGTTTTTTCCTCTATAAAATTAGCATTAAAGTAATGCTGATTTCTTAGTATTGTAGTGAAGATTAGAAAATGCAATAAATTTATAATGCTCAGAACAGTGCTAGAAAGCATTCAGAAAGTGTTGTTGTTGTGTTGGTATTGCCAAAAATGCCCATCCTTGTGGAGTTTTCTGAGTTCTCCACATGCAAGAATTTGTGGGGAAGTAAAAGAAAAGCTGTGGGTGCTGCTGCTGAGAGGAAAATCAAGATTGGACAGGATGGCAAGGGGAGGGAGCCAATGGTGCTCTTCTCAGCAGGCAGGTGTTTACCAGAATCTAGTACAGAAGGGGAGACAGGAGTGGTGGAGGATTGTTTCCATCTCCTTGAGAGAAAGTCAGAGTTGGTGAAGGTGACACAACTGGGATCCTGAGCACCTGATGCCTGTGGCCATCTGTCCTTTCTGCTGGCCTAGGAGGCTGATGTAGGGACTTTTCCATTTGAGCCTGGTAACTATTGACTGCAAGAGAAAGGTTTTTGCAGCTGGAGAAATCTGCTTCTAAAATTGTGATGCATGAGCACCAAGTGCCCAGTTTTTCTGAATCAGAGATAAGGGGTCAAGCAGAAGAGACAGAAAACCAGTTTCCTATGGACTCCTCCCCGCCCCGCGCTTAAAAGGTATTCATTCAACATATAAATGTCTTTACAGCTACTCACAGTCACTGGAATCGTGTTCTTCCAAAATGATATGTTGAAGACCTAGCCCCAAGGACATCAGAATGCAACCTTTTTTGGAGCTAGATAGGATCTTTAAACAGGTAATCAAGTTAAAATGAGCTCATTAAGATGGGCCTTAAGCCAATATGGCTGGTGTCTTTATAAAAAGGGAAAATTTGAACACAGAGACAGACATTGCTACGGGAAAGATAATGTAAAGAAACACAGAGAGAAGATACCCATCTACGAACTGAAGAGATAGGCCTGGAAAAGCCTTCCAAAGGCTTCCAAAGCCGTCAGAAGGAACCAACCCTGCCAACATCTTGATTTTTAACTTTTGGACTTCAGAACCGTAAGACAACACATTTTCTGTTGTTTAAGCCATGCAGTTTGTGGCATTTTTTTACGGAAGTCCTAGTAAGCTAATATAGTTGCCTACGGCATTTATTGTATCTTGCATCATTCCATTGATACTATCCAATATATTGGTTGGCTAAAAGGATCTTTAGTGATACGGGCAACAAGAATCTGGGACACCAAGGTTATCTCCAAAGGTAAATGAAATGAACTGCATGAAATAGTTTGCAATGGTGACTCTAAGGATTAGAATTTTGTTTGGGGCTCAGCTGAGGATTTCTCTGCTGGTGTTAACTAGGATCATTCATGTGACTTCAGTTTTAGTGGCTCATCTTTGTTTTGCTCTGTGTATGTGTGTGTGTGTGTGTGTGTGTGTGTGTGTGTGTCATCTTTGGCTGTAAAGTCTAAGGTGGCTTCACTCGCAAGTCTGGTAACTGATACTGGCTGGGAAAGTGAGGTCAGCCATGACAACTAAGGAACATGTGACTTTCCATCCTCAAGGAGGCTAGCCTGGGCTTCTTTGCAGGGTTCTAAAAGCTTTATTCATGTTCTTAACGATTTCCTTAGGATGGTTTCTCAACAGTGATATTGCTGGGTCAAAGGGCATGCATAATTTTAAGGCTTGACCTGAGTCTTACAGAGATTCATTTTCTTTTAACGGACATTATAGCCAGGTATTATCTATATAGCAATTTTCCCTTTGCTGATGTTTTCTATCATTCACATTCACAAGAAAAAAAAAGCTACATTCTCTACCTGACTGCATTCAATCAATTCCTAAATTAAGTAGTGCAAGGGGGAATGTAATTCAGTACATATATCCCTGAGGAGCAAGTGGGCTACAGATTTGTTAAGTGGGTTTCATCCCTCATTATTAAACATATCCCGGTTTTCCTAGTTGGAGAAGGGAAAGGAACCAGCAATTTTTCTTTATTAAGTTATTTTAGTATTAAAACTGAACAATATATCTACAGTTTTATTTGTTCAAAAAAGCATGCATTTCTGCGATTTCTACATATATTCCAAATATAACTGGGACCCCTATTCATTTAAAATACAAGAAAAAATGCTTATTTAAAAACCTGGATGCCATTTTGTTTCAAGAGCTCTAATGGGACATCGTTCAACCTTGACACCTAACTAGGTATTTTCCACCAGGAAGCTAGATAAGGTTCAAGTGGTGGAGTAGGAAGCTTCAGAGCGAATGCCTCTTTATATCTAAGAGCTGCATAAATAACGGTGTATATCTGCTTACAGTGCAGACAAAGAGGCGGGACAAACACAAAGTCAATAGAAGAGTTACGTGGTAACTCCTAGTATCTTCCCCACACAGTCAACTTTTCCCAAAATCATCTTTCAAGAGAGACAGGTGTACATAGGCTAAATAATAAGTAGTTACATTTCAATACCTCGTTTTTCAGTCAATAAGAAGAGGGAATAAATAGTCAAGCCTTTAAAAAGGATTTTGAAATTCAAATCTCTTGAAAAAAGTTTCTGAAAACTGTCCTTAGGCAACGTTTTCTTTCCACTTGCAGGGATGAGAATAAAATCAAGAAGCTGGGGTTGTGTTTCTTGGTCTCTGAATGATTTTTTTTCTAAGGGGCAATATTTCAAGCTGTACTTTGAGCTAGGTTGTCTTTCCTTATGTTTCTCATAGAACTGAATACATTTGTTTTCTCACAGGTAGGCAAAGGTTCAAACAAACAGAAAATACTACACTTCATCCAAAACTCTTTATTAAGTTCATCTTTAAAATCACACTGACATCTGACATGCACATATAGCTTTGAAATGATCTAGGCATTGTGGTTGTAGAGACTCAAATTCCAGTCCAAGCTTAGCCATCTATCAACAATGTGACAGCAAATCACTCACACTCTCTGAGGCTAGGTGTACTCACTTGTATGAATGAGAAACTTGTCTCCTATTTTAAGGGGGCTATTATAATGTAAATCAATTGCATTGTACACAAAGCAGGTAACACCAAGCCAAGTACACAGTAGGTTTAATATAATAGCAATTATTGAACATGACTTCATTTTACTATGTATTTTATATAACTAGGTCAGATATTATTATTCCCATTTTAAAGATAATAAAAACAAAGGTACAAAGAGGGGAATCAATAGCTCAGACTCATACTGTAAGTTTCAGAAAGCCAGATAGGTCCAGATCCCACACAACAGTACAAGCCATGAGCTTCATACTGTAGATTGGGCTACTAAGACTGAAATGGGCTCAAATACAACATTGTATTTATTTTTGGACTCATAGTGGAAATAATCAAGAACACTGTGTATCTGAGTTTAATAAGGCATTCCTTGTCTTTGTAACTATGGATATTGGCTATAAGATTGGACATCAGTTTCAGGACACTGGTTTCCACCATACCACAAGGCCATCGTTGTCTACTTTATTTCTTTTTGAAAAAAATCACCATAATGTGCAGCCCCCAAGAGACTGGATACAGTATTTTGCTCATTCTTTATTGTAAGCCTGATGAGTAAAATATTGTATCCAGTCTCTTGGCTAAAGCAGCTTATGCAGTGAATATGTCCTATAGCGTACAGTGATTAAACTTTCAGCTCCTCAGTGGAAGCTGGTATGCTGGGTTAGGTTGGTGGCTATTCTTAGGTATATTTGTTCCTAATTGAAACACAGCTACTTCGGCATGATCAGAACAGTCTGTAAAACCAATTCATAGCTCCATTTCAAAATGCACAGAATACCTAGTTTGATAAGTTTCATCCTTCTATTGCCAGATTCGTCTTGGTCACACATGATCTATCATCTATGTTGACTGTTATCAGAAGTTCTCCTCTGGTTCTTTATTAGTGACTGGTCAAAACCACACTCCATCCAGGATTGCTGTCCACATACTCTTAGTTATGAGGAGTAGTACTTTGTTATTTGCACTGAATGCATCCTTAGCTGAGTCGATTGATAATGCCCAACAATAACTGCATTTGTTAGGGTGAAAATAGCTGCTGCAAACAATGACCACCAGTGCCTTTTATAGTTGTCAGTGCCTTTTATAGTAAAAGTTTATTTTTACTTACACAAAATCCTAAACTGATATTGTTGATCAGCGGAGACCTCTTCTCTAAACAGTGATTTAGGGGTTCTGTTTCTCTCTATCTGGTGGCTCTCTAATCTTCAATATATGGCTTTTAAAGTCACCCTGTATGTGGACTTATGGCAGGCAGAGTGGAAATAAAGAGAGTATTGTGAAGAATACTGGAAGAGTGTGTACTAGTACTTGGGGAGGGGTGTGGATGTCACTTCTAGAACTCAGTCTCTCGGTCACAGATAACTGCTTGTGGCTGGCAATGCTGTCTAGCTGTGTGCCCAAGAAGAAAAGGAGATGGGTTTGGTGAAAATCTAGGGGGCAGTTGTGGTAACCACCACGCTTTATCCTTGGGGTGCGGCCTTGGAACACAATGGTGATGGGTAGTCAAGCCAGTCCTTTCTGGTATTTGGATGATGAGACGTGAACACAGACAGGCCATCAGTCTTGTGGCTTTTCTTCAGCAGATGAAGAGGAAGAGAAAAGTGGGGGAGGGTGATGGGATCTGGATGCCAAATATTAACTTCCCTGCTTGACTCAGGGTGAGCAGGATGTGGGGAAAGAGAGGAATAAAAATTATTTAAATTTCCTACCCTTCAAAACCACAAACTGTGTCCCATAAAACTACAAATAGGATATAAATAGCAACTATTTGTTGACCAAGTTTCTCCACTAATCTTGTTGCTCAAAAGGGAATGGGGTGGAGTGATTAGACACTCAGACTTGAGCTTTCAGTCCTGGCTCCACGGCTTAGCGGTTCCCTGACCTTGAGCAAATTCCTAGTCATTAGAAGCCTCCTGTGAGAGGCCGTTAATACAAGCATCACCCCATAGGTTGACTGACAGCATAAAATTAGATGAAAAGTGCAAGGCTGTCAGGATAAGGCCTGATCTAGAGTATTCAATAGATGTTAGCTATTATTTATTTATTGATGATGATGATTATGATGATGATGATGGAAAAATTGTGATTCACCAGCTTGGAGTGTCAGAGAAAACCTCCAGATGGCACTGAAACAGAGAATCAGCTTGGAACCCAAACTGGGGAACTCCAACATGGTTATCTATCATTTCTCCCAAGTTAGGAACCTCATAAATGAGAACTGTAACTGTAGTGGATAAAGTTATCTGGAAACTTCCCCCCTCACCTTCCCCCCTGCAAGTCCATGTGAGTTTGGAGTGGGAGTTAGTGGTCATTCTTTGGTTACTCCCTAAATTAATATCAACCCTCACTCTAATATAAATCCAATGAGACAATATGTGCCAAGGACATATAGCACTTGCTTGATGCACTTTAAGTGCACTGTAAGTTCCTTTTTTTCTCTAATGAGCAAAGGGTATTTCCCCTCTATCTCCTTTCTTAAATTGGCATTGTCAGTGGGTAGCAAACATTTCAGATCTTTATATTGCTTAGTGAAAGTTTGAAGTAAGCAAAATTTGCCTGATCTATTGCATTTATCGGAAAGTCTGTTCAAGTCTGGTCTTTGCACTCAGACAGCCTTGGATTTCAAACCCAGCTCAGTCAGGAGCCGTGGAATCTTGAACATGCTACTTACTATCATTTGTGAAATAGGAATGATCATACATCATTCATTGGAGAAAATGAATGCAAAGTGCCTAGCACGCGAATGCATGTAATACATGTCACTTCTCTTCCTCCATTAAAACAGATTTGATTTACCCCTGCATTGTACTTTTCACCATGACTATTCCTGAACGCGCTGGCTACTGTGGGGGAACAGGTAGGGGGAATCCTCAGGATGCTCTGCCTTCCATTCAAAGGAACCTTCCCTACTCTCGTTTTCTCAGGACTGCCTTCTCTGCTACTTGTAATTAAGTTAATTGGATAAACTAAACAGAGCCAGGGCAAGCTAGCCAACTAGGCTCTAATGAGGTTAGTGGTGGAAAGAGGAAAGATAACCTCAGTGTGTGTCCTCTCCGCCCAGCTGAGTTGTCTGGGGCAAACCATGTCACATCTCAGCTCCAGCTCCTCAATTACATGCCAAGAGCTAGACTAAATCATCTTCACTGGTCCTTCTTGCCCTTTCGTCTGTGTTCTTTATGCATGCTACCACAGGCAGCAAGAGATGCCATGGAGACGATGCGTCTTTCCTAGAGACCAGGGATGGTCCTGGCTACCCTCCTACTTTCATATTTGACTATTTTCTCAGCCTTCTTGGGGAGCTGGTCCAGTCTGATGGATGAAGACAGGAAGCTTCTGAACTGCCAAGACAGTTCTGGAGGACTGAGGGACTATAAAACGTGGCTCCCCTGGGAAAGTTGATAATTTGGTGCTTTTTTAATTGTGTTCCTGACATATTTGTATGTGGAGTGCGTCTGTGAAAACTTGATTTACCTAAAAACAAAATATACATCTATATTCAAATGAGTGCCTTATTAAGGCAGTGAAAAGAATGTATTTTTTTTAAATGTACTCACTTAAAATACATATGAATATTAAGAAAAACAAAATGTTATTCCAAATTTTGCAACCCTCATAAACTCTGATAATCCAAAAAAATAAAGGTTATGCACATACAGTCTGCATATGGAACCAGGTCAGAAAGTTACCAGACCAAAATAAAAATCCTTCCTCCAGTCCCTTTTCATTACTGTTAACAGTGTTTTGTGATTCTTTCATAAGCATTTTACATATTTGCCTGTACATATGTGCACACATGCACACACACACTTTAATTGTAGGAAAGGAATTTAACAGATTTATCATTTCCATTTAACGCAATCTTATATTTTAACTTTTGGTTCTACAGTTTTTCTATTACTCATAACAGTGTAATGTTGGTTCCTTACAGTAGTCCAAGTAAAGATAATTTTTGTGGATCTATTTACCAAGTCTTATTCAGGTTATCTCTGAAGTTTCTTTATCTGACCTTTGTGGTAGTGAATATTTTTTAGTACCCCTTGTCCTCGCCTAAGGTCTCTTTTGTAATTTTCTAAATCAGATATCTTCTTGGGAGGCACATTAAAAGGGTTTAAAATTTGGATAATAAAATAAATTGCTCATTTCCTGTAAACAGCATTCCAGCATGCATTATTCAGTTTCAGAATTATCCTGATTACAACTGCTGACTTCAGGCAGCTATGGGCTCTGTTCTTGGGGTTGGTGACATAGTAGTTGTATTTTGAGGGAAAAAAATCAGTAGAACTTTCAGAGAGATTTTTGTTTTGTTTAGCTGTTTTATTTTGTTTTCATCTCCAATTATGGGAACTGTCTACTTTTGTGGGACCAATTTATGTTTTGCCAGTTCTGTAAATAGTTACATGTGGAAAGTTGGGTTTCCTGGAAACTTGTTGAGAATGAGTAAATGTACTGTTTTGCCGGCATTTCAGAAAGCTATCTATGGCAACTGCATTGTCGACCTGGCTTACGCAGATTTTCCTTCAGAGCAGCAACAACTGAAGCATGTTTCTTCCATTGTGTAGGGAAGAGTTGAGGAGGATTTGGAAGTTCTGAGAAGCACCCAGGAACCTTTGGGGCGGGGGGTGAACATAGGACAGAGCCGAAGAAGGAGAGTGCATGTCCTCAACTTGGGACATGAGATTGGCAGGGACTGTGTCAGTCTCAACACTTGAGTTCCTTTCCCTATCCCATTAACAGCACAACAGATGCCAACAATCTAGCTCACAATCAGGGACACAGTACAATAATACAGTCACACTCATTGCCTTTGGGTCATCTGTGTGATAACCCTAAAGGATATCTTCTTAAGAATGGGATGAAAGAGAGAATACAGTCATTTAACTTTCAGGAACACTAAAAACACAAACCGTGTCACGTAAAATTACAAATCAGTTCATAAAATTGCAATAACTGACCTGCACAATGTGAATTTCCTGAAATGAGCACTCGGATTGGGTACCAGTAACAGGTAATGAAGGGACTTTACAGAGATGATTAACAAGGGCCTCCACTTTTTATTAGACTCATTTTGCTAATCCCTAAAATTAAGGAATTCCAGGTGTATGGAGCCAAGTATGCAAATGATTTCCTTCCGCCTAGCTGCTGATTTCATAAAAGGCCCTCAAACAGAGAAATAAAACACACAGAATGGGAAAGCTTTATGGCACAGTCGAGAATATTGTGCCTTTAAATAGTTCAGACAAGCAGTGCGTGCTGTAAATTTGCCACAGAGACAAATTTGTGCAAAGCTATAAAAAGAGCAAAAGTGAAGCTGAAAGAAGAAGGTTGGGGGAGGGGCTGGGGGGACTCTCAAGACCTCGGTGGCCAAGGCAATGTTGATTCAGCTGAGGCAGCCGCTGTGGGAGTGCCGGTGGGAGCACATGGTGCGGACTGGGCTTGTTGGACACAGAAACAGATGGAGAAAGAGAAAGGGAGACATTTTTATCCAAAGGGGATGAACACATTGCATTTCCTGGCGTTCTAGGGGTCTGCAAGCTACAGTCTGAGAACCAAATCCAACCAACTACCTGTTTCCCTATGGCCCAAAAGCTGAGAGTGGTTTCGCATTTGTAAGCAGTTGGGGGGGGGGGAAATCAAAAGAAGAAGAATATTTCATGATGTGAAAATTATATAAAGTTCAAACTTCAGTATCCATAAATAAAGTTTTATTGGACCATATTATGGATGACCTATGGCTGTTTTGCATAGCATTGGCAGAGTTGAGCAAGTGCAACAGAAACTGCTTGGCTTGTGAAGTCTGCTTAATTACTGTCTTGCTTTTACAGAAAATGTTTGAAGTTCTGGAGCAGTAGTTCTCAAAGTGTGGGCCCCAGACCTGCAGCAGCATTAGCATCACCTGGGAACTTATCAGAAATGCAAATTCTCAGAAAGGGATTTGGAGTAGTGGGAAACTGCCAGGGGAAAGGGGGTGGGATTGGTAGTTGAGGGAAACTGCCAGGGAAGAGAGGGGCACACCTCAGCAACAAGAGTACCTGCATAATGAACATTCGTATACCTAACCCTGAATTGTACCCCACATCTTTAAAAGAAAAAGTAAAATCAAATCAAATCAGCATTATGATACTAAAAAAAAAAAAAAAAAAAAAAGGCACGCAAATTTTCAGGCACCAGCCAGACTACTGAATCAGAAACTCCAGAGTGGGAACCAGAAATCTGTATTTTCACAAACCCTCCCCACCCCCTCTAGGTGAATCTGAATCTGACGCACGCTCAAGGTTGAGAACCTCTTCTAGGCAGGTAGGTCACAGTGGGACACAGAACTTCAAATCTTCACGAAGGTGGACACAGGGTCTTCATGAATGTGAGAAATCCTCTGGAGGGATGATTTCAGATACAGCAGCACACTGGGCCTCCATCTGGTTGACTTGTCCCTTAATGAGCACTGTTTAAACAAAGTAGGACAAAGCATTGTTGGACGGCCAGCCACTGCACACCCACAGGCAGCAGGTACTGTTGTTGTTTTCTCATTTTGCAGATGAGGCATTAAATAACTTGCCCAAAGTCACGCAAGTGGAAGAAACAGCTTTCAAGAATGAGGCCTGTGTGACCTCAACACTTGAGTTCCTTTCCCTATCCCATAGTGCCTTTGAATGAAACACGTGAATTCTAGAGGGAGTCCCCCCGTTTCAGGCTCCAATTACTGGGAACTGGTGACTTGACTTTTGGAGTTCACACCCTGATCTGCTTTCAGAACTGGCATTATGGAGAAAGGCATTTTTTGCAAAGTGTGGGGGAATCAGTGGTCTCTTTGGGAAAATGTCTGGTTATTCACAGTATTTATATGTGTAGAACACAGAATATTCTATTGTGAAAATATCGAGATAACAACTGCTTGGGGAACATTTTCAGTGAAATATTTACTTAGGAGAACGGGAAACATGTCTAACGATAAAAAAATTGTAGGCGCATCTGGGTGAACATTATTTAGCTGCAAGTGTTTGCTTAGATATTTTTAATATACATTTATGCACTTTAAATTTATTTTATTGGGTGAAATAAGGACTTTGGGGAGAAGAGCCAGGGCATAGATTTTTAAATGTTCTGGGCAAATGAATATAGTCTCTGGTACACGATGCTGCTCCCAGCTGCTTTTGTTTGACAGATTATCCTGATGTCCTTCGTTTTATTGTGGTGCTAAAGTAATGGGTCTGCCTGGAACCGTTTGCTGACAGATGAGAGCCTTGGTCTGTCACTGCAATCCCAAGAATTTAAAGGGAAATACAGAGCAATTCACCTGGGCTCCCACTTATTACCTGCAGTAAAGGGCGTGCGAGTGGGGATTGACTGGCTTTTATTTTAACTTTCAAAGAAGAGATTTCATCTATGTTTCTGCAGAGACCGAAGGTGCAGACAGGCAGGTGAGATTCTGCAGCCATTTCACTGGCACATTAATCAGATTTCCCATTTTTCCAGCAAAAGATCACTTCACTCAGACAACTCAGCTCATGTGTGGGACATTTGCAGAGAAGATGTGGGGCAAAGGACATGGATGAAGAATTTTCTGCAGTGATTTTTCTTCCCTTTTAATTTTGAAATGATTAGACTCCCAAGCATCTGCAAAAATTGTACAGAGAATTCTCAGTGTACCATTCACCCAGCTTCCTCTAATGTTAACAGCTAACATAATTATAATACATTATCAAAACCTGGAAATTGATCTTGGTACAATACTATTAACTAGAATACTGGCTTTATTCTGAGTATCATCAGTTTTTGCATACAGTCATATATGTGTGTGTGGGGGTTGTAAAATGTCATCACTTATGCTATGCTTTCAATTATTAAATAACAATTATAATATTGTTTACAGCTTTTTAATGATTGAAATGATAAAATACAAAATACGTTGCATCTTTTATCCTGACTTCACCACCACTGTATCATTGGGGTGGGTATATACTCTGCTATCATGAATATGTGAGGCTTCTAGCCCCGCCCTAACTCTCCTGGAGATGCAATGTGATTAAGAAGAAACATACGCTTGGGCCACTATGGTAGACCTTGTGAATGTTAACCAATGAGTCTTGTGGAAAAAGCATCTGGATATGTGCATTTCATCAAACCAAGTGTACTTTAAAAGTAACTGAAGTTTAGATATGTAAAAATACATGCACAATATGTGGGGCACATGGAAGGGTATACCTCTCTGCCCTCTTGAAGTTAGGCATGACTGTGTCATTTGCTTTGGCTTATGACTTGAGAGTGGAATCCTTCACCCATCCTCCTTCCCTGACACAGAGATCATGTAAAGGTCCATGCAGAGGCACCATGAGACCAAAGCCACCTAGAATGCTGGGCTGTCACATGGAGGATAACCTAATCTAGGAACATAATCCAATCAGGAAAGGACTTGCCTTGAGTGACAAATAAACCTTCTTGTGTTAAGTCACTGAGATTTTGGTATAGATTGTTACCTAATCTAACCTTTTTTAACTGGTGTAGTGCTAGGATAGGATGTCATCTTGGGAGGGGAGGTTACTTGCAATTCTTCCTTGTGGCATGGACTTTCTAGAAGTATTTGTTCTGCTGTAGGAGAAACTGCTCCTTCGTAGCAGATGAGAGAGAAATGGGCCTAGTCTTGCTTTTTGCTTAGAAATTGTTATCCATCTTTTTTTTTGTCCCACCTTAGAAGACCAAGTAGAAACAAGGTGAGGCCCTACCCTCTTCTCCTGAATCAGAAACTCTGGAGGTTGAGTCCAGGAGTCTATATACTTGATCCTTCCAGGTATTTCTGATGTACATTCAAGTTTGAGAATCACTGGTCTAGATGCTCCTCCAGTGACTGTTCTGTGACTTATTTTCTGTTTTAAGAATCCTTGAAAGACTGAAAGTACTGGGGCACTGGTTCTCCACCAGTATGTGTGGGATCTAGCCAAGTCTTTTAGAGAAAAGACTAAGTAAGCATGCTTTGCTCCTCACTGGTGAAATACGTGGGATTTTCATATCCCTCACTGATTTTAAGTGAAAGAGAAAAGATTTCTTCCAGGTAGAGAAGGGCTTGGAGGCCTTTCCCTCATCACTCAGAAGTCCTTTTGTTATGGTTATTTTCTCTCCGTTCACTATCAAATATTCTCATGCAAATAGTTAGCGGTCATGATTACTGCCTTACTGGGATTTTCAAGCTTAACTCTTCTATACTCATTGACATCTAATTGTATTTGTATTTTAAAAGTGATTGTTGTTTTTGTCTCAATAGAGAGAAATGCTAATGGTGCCAGCAAGAGGGAGAGGTTATTATATAAGGAAGCACTCCCAAAAAACCAGAATTATTTTTGGAGGGCAGATCCCTTGTAGTATAGGCTTCCCTCTCTACCTAAGTGTTCTAGGAACCCATCTACATCAGTGTACCAACCAGCGTTGTTGTGAAAGGCTGTGTTCAACTTCAGTGAAATTTTGTTGGCGATTCTTTCAACTTGTTTGCCCATTTCATGATGGGTGATTTATGAATGCACCTGCCCACCCCTCACTGAGTGTTCGGCAGTTTTTTGACCAAAAATGGCATGATTTCCATGCCCCACCCTCCCTATTCACCCAATTTCAACAACTTTTTTTGTTGCCCAGATGAAAAAAGTCCTCAAAGGGAAATATTTTGTTGATATGGAAGAGGTAAAACAAGCAAAAAAAAAAAAAACAAATGTCAGAAACACAAAAAGCATTAAAAGTGACAAGTTCAAAAACTGTTTTGAGCAGAGGAAAAAGCATCTGGACATGTGTATTTCATCAAACCAAGAGTACTTACCTTAAAAGTGACAGAAGTTTAGACATGTAAAAATATATGCACAATTTTTAGTAAATAAATTATGTTTTGGGGGGGTCCCCCTTGTATTCACATGAGGTTTTCATGTCTCATGAGTGAGGGCTTTCTTTGGGCTGTACATGGCCAGCTTTGACTATGGTATTAGCCTTCACTGTGGTTCTGTGACCCTCCACTTGGGTACTTAAACTGCACATTGGCCTACCCTGGGAGGCAGGGTGCTCCACAATGCTGTTATACATTTATCCACAGGCTGCACAGAAAACCTTTCTGAGCTGCACCAGCTGCACCAGGCATCACTTCAGCCAAAACAGGAGTCAATACTTGCAGCTCAGAATCTCATTATCTGCCCCAATGTGTGGACCAAGACTCCTCTTAGGGGATATTCTAGCTAGAGAAGCCAACTTCCGGGTTTCATACTGGAGAGTTAGCAGGGATCCCCTATGCAAATATGGAGAAGAGGGGCTGGTCTTGTGAAATGGAGCAAAATGGAATCTAGAGCAACTGAGACTTGAACCTTATTGCCAGAAGTGGAAGACAAGCCGGGTTCAGTGGCTCAGCCTGTAATCCCTCGCTTGGGGAGGCTGAGGTGAGTGGATTGCCTAAGCCCGCAGGTTCGAGACCCCCCTGGGCAACCTGGCGAGACCTCATCTCTACAATAAAGTCAAAAATTAGCCGGGCGTGGTAGTGCACTCCTGTAGTTCCGGCTACTTGGAAGGCTGAGTCGGAAGGATCGCCGGAGCCCAGCAGGTCGAGGCTGCGGTGGCCGGGAGCGGCCACTGCACTCCAGTCTGGGCAACAGAGTGAGACTCCAACTCAAAAATAATAAAAACAAAGAAGTGGAAGACAAAATGCCAGAACTATACTACAGTCCTTATGGGGTCACATTTGGCTTCTGTTAGGAAGAATTCCAGAAGATTAGTGGAGACAGTAGACTGACATTTGGGCCCTGGCTTCTTTTCTTTGAGCATCCCTCACCTTTGGGAATATTGCAGGCTAAGGGGATTATCTGACAAATCTTGAGGACTTTTTTAGGAGTGAGCTAACTAATGCTTTGGGGGTCACAAGAAAAGCATGTGCTCAGCTTCATTTTTCAGTTTTCATTTTTTACTTGTCAAAAAATATGTGCACGGCACAGAAAAATTAGAGGATAAAAATGTGCCTAAGAGAAAGTAAAAATTTCTCACAATGGCAAAAAAATAGGTAACATTTTACTAACATCTTGGTGTATGTACTATCAAAGTTATACGTACGTGAAGCATAACAACATGGTGATCATACTGAATATATATTATTGTGTTATTTTTTTCACTAAACAGTATGGTATAAGCCATTCACCCACATATTACATTGTCTCCAAAATGATGTTAATCCTTGCATGATATTTCATTAGTCTGTTCTTTTTTGGGGGGGGCTGGTTCGGGATCTCATTCTGTTGCCCAGGCTGGACAGTAGCACAATCATGGCTCACCCCAGCCTCGACTTCCTGGGCTCAGGTGATCCATACTGCCTCAGCCTCCTGAGTAGCTGAGACTAGGAGTGTCCATCACCACAGCCAACTAATTTTTATTTTTGTAAAGATAAGGTCTTACTATGTTGCTTAGGCTGGTCTCGAACTCATGAGCTCAAGCAATCCTCCTGCCTCAGCCTCCCAAAGTGCTGAGATTACAGCATGACCACTGCGCCTGGCCGGGTTTGCTTTTAAAAAATTTATTTACTCATTTGTTAGACATTTACTGGGCTCTGGTTGGGCTCTGGGAACACAGCGGTATGCCCACGGCACACTCACTTCTCTAGGTTGGGAATCATAGGGACATTCAAGAGTCTCTGACCTCTGCCCCAGGTTCTGTGGGAAGGAGTGGCTCATAACTTCTTCCCCTCTCCAGGTGGAATGGACCTGCCTTTACTGTGGAGTTTGCAGGATTCAAGTTTCTTCAATAAATTGGAAACTGCTGTGTTGGCTGCCTGCAGGCGACACCTGATGTCTGTATGGTTTCGATCGATGGCGAGGTGAGTGTAATAAGCAGATCACCTCTCTTCCTGGGGGACTCCTCTGATTCATGCGCAGCATCCCGGGTCTCCTTCCAGCTCAGTGCTGCTCGCTGGGCCTGGCCATTTATCTTTGACAAAATCTTCACCTGAAGCTTTGTCTGAACTCCAGCACATCCCATGAGCCCCAGACTTGTGATTGGGGGAAGGCACACAGAGGTAAATGCAGGGGTCCAAGTTTAGAAAACACCAGTTTTTGCAGCATGAAAGCAGGATAGACCACGGGAGTGTTTGTGGGGAGGACCTAAAATAAAGGGTCTCACGTTTTGGGATGGTGGCTTTGTTCTGCCCATCAACAGGTCTAAGTTCTAGCACCAGGCCTCAAAATCTGTCACCAGCATAAACTGTTCTGCGGAGTTTCTGACCTCTCCAATGTAGAGGGCACTTAAATCATGATAGGCCATTACCAAACATCAAAATTTAAGAAGAAAGGAACTTTTTCCAAGGCAGTACCTCCCTTGACATGTATTCCACCATGCCTCATTATAAGTCTCATTATAGCAAAAGGTATTAGGACAACGTCAAAATTCTCCTCCCCACATTAATTTAGTTGATAAATAAATACACCCACTTGTAGAGCTTTCTAAAAACTTTATTGGTTTTGCTGAAATATAGTTTACAGACCCACTGTGGATATAGAATTAAATAATTTTTGGTAAACTTACAGAGTTGTGTGACCGTCACCACAATCCAATTTTAGAATGTTGCCATAACCCCACAAGGGTCCCTTATGCTTACTTGTAGTCACTCCCCATTCCTACCCCTCACCCTACCCTAGGAAGCTGCTTTCTGTCTTGATAAGTTTGCCTGTTCTAGACATTTTATATAATTGCAATCATACAATACATAGTATTTTGTAAACTCACTAAGCATGTTTCTGAGGCTCATTCAAGTTGCCAGATGTATCGGGAGTGCATTCTTATTTATTACTGAATAATATTCCATTGTATGACGATGTCACATTTTATGTTTCCAATCATCTGTTGATGAATGTTGGATTACTTTGAATTTGGGGCTATTATGAACAATGCTTCATGCAGAGGTTTTGAGGTAGTTACTGTAAAATCAAGATATTCTAAAAAGCTCACCGGATGAACATTCCAAATTGCTTTGACAGGTGATTTTGGGACTCCAGAGCCTGAATATCAGAGTTTCCAGAAAATGCTAAATAATTTCCAGCAAGTGAGGCCTAGTTGCCACTTGCTACTGATTAACAAGGAAATCCTCAGAGAAAATTCTTCTTGCCTTTTCCATTCCCCGTGTATTCTTCTCTTGGGAAAAGTGTAGGCTGATGCAGACTGCTTACTAGAACCTGAGGACCATGTGACCTTGCTCTTAGACACCTAGAACAATCTGACATGTGGTTGGTAGTCAGCAATTGTTTGTTGAAAGACTGAACAAATAAATGCTTGGTCCAAAAGTGTGATCAAAGTGGCTTTTGGCTCCTGAGACATCTGAGCCTAATGGACATTTCAGGAAACAAGATGAAGAGATTTATGCTTAATGACAAGTGAAATAGGGTTGGGGAACTGTGGTCAGAGATGGAGAGTCAGGGAAGAAGAAGGAAGCCCCACTGAGAAGGACCACCTTCCAGGTGAAGTTACCTGTTACCTTTGCTCTTACACCTAATGGTGCTTTAAACTAGAAGACAGAAGACAACCCCAAAGTGTATCAATAAGAAAACAAACTGAAGTATATTTTTTTAATGGAATATTAGACAACAGTGAAAATGGATAAAATTATAGCTACACACTAACATAGATTAATCTAAAAAAATATCATGTTCAACCTTGAACATCCAATGCAATACTATAAGAAAATGATTGATGGTACTGGGAAACTATGGGGGGGGGAGGGGGATGGGATTAACAGTAGCAAATATCTGTTGGGGAATGGGAAAACACCTCTTATCAATAGGGTGCCTGAATGAAACGTAATTGTACACCTAACCCTTAACTGTACCCCACAAAACCATAATAAAAAATACTGATTAATGAAAAAAAAATCATGTTCAGTGAAATAATTCAGACACAAAAGAATATGTACTATGTGATCTCACTGATTCTATTTAAAAAAAAAAAAAGCAAGCAAAATTAAACCTTAGTGTTTAAGAATGCATACTTTGGAGGTAAAGCCAAAAAGGAAAGTGAGAGAGTGAACCCATAAAAGCCAGAAAAGTGGTTAACCTTTCTGGGTAACCAGAAAAGTGGCAGAAAGGAGCAGGTGATGATTGGTAGGATTGGGCAAGGGTGTCTGGTTACTGGGGACTTAAGTCCCCGCTCTATGAAAATTCACTGTGTTTGATTTTTTCTGTTTACTTTTCAGATAATATATTTCCCAGTAAAATGATTTGAACAACAACAAAAAAGAAAGATGCTAAAATGTTAAAACAAAACAAAAAACTAAGCAATCATTCTGGATTCAAAAATGTTGTAGAATTATTGAAAGCCACATTCATGAAATAAGTATAATTTTGTTTTCTCAGTTGATTTCCCTATTGGTCTTTATTTTCTTTTGTGGCTTGTGCTCATTCTGTGCTGTTTGGTTGGTACAATTACTGGGTACCTGGTACTTATCGAATAAGTTATTCCAAAAGTTAATTTCTTGTTTCATTCATGGGAATTTAGAATTTTTTTGTCCATAAGTATCATCTGAAACATAGTGGGTAGGTTTGTATGGAGCCCCTCAAAACCAGTTTGATACATGTAGCCAAAGTTAGGCTCCATTGTACAGGTCTGGCAATTCCATTCTGGGAGCAAAAAACTCCACTGAGGCAGGAAAGAGTATCTTTGCTCTCTATGCTAGATACAAGACTAACTCCTAAGAGAACTTCTGAAGTAAGTTAAGTTTCGCTTGACTTCTTCCTGTCTTTACTGTGCCCTTCACCACATGAGGACCCATTCATAGTCAAAACCTCTCGCTAGAGAACCTGGCCCACACCTGTCTGGCCCACAATAAAGCCTCCCATTTCCTCAAGGTGCCTGCTGTAGCCAGGATTTATTAACATTAATGTGTAAGTGGCTGATAGTTCTTGGCTCTGCCAGGTGTATTTACAGGACTTTTCCCCCTTCTTTTGAGGATGCAATTTGGTGGATCTCTTGGCAGGTCAGCCTAGCAACACAACACAATTCAAGTGGGAACTGTGGAAGAGGAGAGCTTTGATTAAGGGGCCTTTGTATGGACTGCTGCCCAGGGAGTCTTTCCTGATATCTTCATGTCTCCTTCCCCCTCTGTACTTCTCAACCAACAGCCTCCCTGAACTGTGGAGTTATAATTCGGATCTAAAGCATGTGAGGGTGTTGGGATACAGCACAGCTCACCCGACAGGTTTGCCTACAATTAGTCACATGGCCACATCTGTCTTCAAGGGAGGCTGGGAAAAGCAACCTCTGGTACTCCCCTCAAAGCAATTTTCCATTACTATACAAGTAAAGGAAAATGGATATTGAGGAGTATATTGGTATGCTAGGGCTTCCATAACAGAATACTACAGATGGGTGGCGTAAAAGCAGAAATTTATTTTCTCACATTTCTGGAGGCTGGAAGTCCAAGATCCAGGTGTCAACAGGGTTGGTTTCTTCTGAGGCCTCCCTCCATGGCTTGTAGCTGGCTGCCTTCTTGTTATGCCTTCGAGTGGCTCTGTATGTTTCTATGTCCTAGTCTCCTTTTCTTATAAAGATACATGGGTTCAGACCCACCCTGATTTGACTTTAATCACCTCTTTAAATACCCTTTTTAAAAATACAGTCACCTTCTGGGCTACTAGGGATTAAGACTTCGACATATGAATTTAGCCAGGGAGACACAATTCAGCTCATAACAGTGAAGAACCAAATCTCTGCCATGAGCTGCTATAATCTTTGCCCATATGTTGGCCAAATATGCTTAATCATGTTGCCAGTTAGGCTTGAGCTTTGTGAAAACAGCAGTGATGCCTTTTGATCTTCATTTTCCTTCACAGCATTGAAACAGTGTTCCACACAACCATGAAATTTCCATAAATGCGCTTCACTAAGTAACAGTGGCAAATGATAGCAGTAGAAAACATTGTAATGATACAGGATAGAGCAATTGTAGACAGAAATAATTGTGTATCTTGGATAAAACAAAAGTAGATTGGAAAAACTTGACATAAAGGAGTATAAAATGTGTATTCATTCATTCATTCATGTACTTTGTTAAACAATTCTTCATTGAGTACCTATTACAGGTCATCTTTGTTGTAGGTGTTAGGGATTATTGATGAACAAGGCCTTACAGAACTTTCATTCTGGAGAGACCAACAGTGACAAGTGAGTTAATTAACAAAATTGGGATCATGGTCATTCAGGATAAGAGCAGAATAATTTGATAGTTTGGGGATGGCATTTAGGCATTCTGGACGGGTTTGCTCTGAAGGCAACACCAGAGGTGACATGAGCCACCAGAAGTTCTGTAGGTAGAGCAGCAGTCAGAGAGTAGCAAGGGAAGAGGCCCAGAGTTGGGAACCATCATGTCTTTTGAGGAATAAAAAAGAAGACCAGTGGGGCTGTAGCATGGTGAAGGGTAGAGAGTGTGGGAAGAGATGAAGCAGAAGGTTGGTAGGGCCAGAATATGTAGGGCCTTGGAGGCCAAGGTGAAAGTCTAGATTGTTCTCTAAGAGAAAGGAAAGCTGAGAAATGATGTCATCAGACTAAAATCACAAAGTCATTGCTATTGGTGACTTAGTATTTTATTCTGTAGCGTACAAGGTACTTTTAAGGCCAACATTGTCTTTAGTGATTCCAGTGGATTGAATATTTTGATCCCTTGACTTGTAAAGGGGACAAAGAAAATTTAGACTGAGGATAGTTCAATGTCTGATATTATGCAAAGGCCCTTTGGGTCTGTCTGGGCCTCAGAATTATGATCATTACAAACACCAATACTCACTATCCAGATAGAGATTGAGTTGTATCTTAGACAGTTCTTAGATGCTACTACCAGAAAATATAGATGTTACTTTAATTTTAAAATACTTATTTTACATATTCACTTGTGATTATAAAATTGTTTTTAAAATTATATCCTTGCCTTTCTTTCTTTTGCCACTTAAGCCCTTTCTTGTGAACGTGTTTGAAAGTGTCCTTATAAACTGAGCACTCTAAGTATTTGGATGCTGGTGACTGAGAATTCACTGTGCAGTAATTAGAGAATTGGCCACCTTGATTGGCTGCAGAGAATTATAGGAACACCAAGTAACATTGCAACAATTATGCCTCAGCAATTAGCAACCAATAAAACAGCAGACCTCATTGATATAGCTGTCCTACTTAGTAAAAATATTGGAAAACAAATACCCTACAAAACAAATAACATGTAACCAGCTCTGGCAGAGGAGCAAAAATAAACTTGGCTACTGCAGGGAACCTGAAAATGCAGCCAGGACTGGGTTGAGAGGGAGCAGTTCCTGAGAACATGATAACTGTCTTAAAAATCAGGATAGCGAGCACGTTTTAGAATGCTTTGTATGTGTGAAGTACCTCAGTAAGTGTTTAACAGGCTTGGTAACATCTGATCCACTCTACAACCTGTGTGACAGCTGCACAGTTAGTTCCATTTTACAGATGAAGAAGCTGAGGCCCAGAGAGATTACACCCTTGTAAGTGGCAGAGCCTTGATTTGAACCATGACGCCACTTAAACTTAGACTCTACATGCCCAAAACTAGGATATTCAACTTTCTTGACCAAGCTGAGCCTAGATTGAGACTCTGTCTGTGATGCTTTCAAAATAATTAGTCCCTCAACAACTGATTGCTCTTCAAATTGTGGGTAAAGATCCCTGTTGTGAAATTACGCCCTCTTTGACATAAACCATTTAAAGCATAGTTCAGGGTGTTTGCTCACCACTTGTATTTTGCTATTTGGTTTTACAACATCTTGTACTGGTGATATAGCTTCATGGTACAGATAGGGAAACTGAGGCACAGATAGGGATATCGAGATCATCGACTTGGCCAGGATTTCTATGAACTAGAAGCATTCCATTCTGCCTTTGACCCTTGATAAAGACTCACTGACAACTCAACACCAGCTGGTTTGCCTCTGTTCCTAATTTCTGAACTCATCTAGACACCCCACACGCATCCTGCTTACTCTCCACTGGTTCTGATCCTTCTCCTTGGTCCCTCAATGCTCCAACCCCACCCTAGTTTAGTTGTGTCCTTCCCTTGAAATCCTCAAGCTTGTAGGAATTGTTTTGTTCTCCTTGTTCTGGTCAGAACTCAGAAATACCTCCCTGGCACACCCTATACCCATGCAGGCAGCAGCAAAGCAGTGTGTTGCTTGAAAGCTCGGGGTTTGCATCCACCTGTGTGACCCCAGATGAAATTTTCAATCGCTCTAAGCCTCAGATTCTTTACTTGCAAAGTGTAAATATCAATGCCATCATCTCCTCTAGGGTAGGAAGCCTGTGATGCAATCATGTTCAGCACTATACTTCTCTATCTGGTGCCCCCTTATTGTGGCATGATTGAACTGTGCCTGGCACATTGGGCATGCTCAATACATAATAGTTACTACTATTGAGAGAAATCTCTGTCCACTCTGCCCTGGCAAACAATTTAGGTCCATTCCCCACCTAGGGACTGAATGGGAAGAGAGTTAGCTATGTGAGAACAGACATCAAGCCTGCATTGTTCCTTTTGTCTTCCTAGCATCTAGAATAGCTCTTAGCAAATAATTACAATAATAACTAGAAGAAAAATAGTACACATTTATTGAGCACATACTAATTGCTAGGCACTACACTAAGCAATTTATCTGTGATATTTAGTCTTCACAAGTACTCTCTGGGACAAGTCCTTTGATTTTACCCATAGTATACAATGAGAAATTGGAGCTTCAGAGAGATGAAGTAAGTTACCTTGGATCACACAGTTAGTGGCAGCAAAATCAAAATTCGAAAGCAAGAATAGCCTGACAGTAAACACCAGACTTTAACCACAGAATATACTGTTACAGTAAATAGTGAGAAAAGGAGAGAAGGAGGGGAAAAGGAGGGAGAGGAGGAAAAAAAGAAGGAAAGAAGAAGAGAAGAAGAGAGAAATAGAAGAAAGAAAGGGAGGGAGGAAGGAAGGCAAGAAGGACACTCTCTGGAGTCCCAGCCTAGTGTCTTTTTTGTAGACACTCATTCGTAAACTTGGCTGCACACTGGAATCATTTGGCCAGCTTAAAAAAAAATACTGATGCCTGGGTCCCACCCCCAGAGATTCTAGTTTATTCCATCTGGTTTCCTGCCCGGTCATCAGGACGTGGAAGTTCCTGGGATTCCAGCATGCAACCGAGTTTGAGCCCCACTGGCTTAGCCAAAGCACATTCTCCCTGTCCTCCAAAGTGACCAAGAGCACTTTTCATTAGCACAAGTGAGCGGCATCTGAGGCCTCCAGCAGCCCTCTGAATGGCTCCAGCTGCAGGTGCATGGGGATCTGAACAGGGCAGGGCCATACGCAGAGACAGCATGGTTGATCTGGAGGGGCATGGGGCTCAGGAAATGGGATTTATTATAGTCCAAATGACAAAACCTTCTGTGCCGAGTTGCCTGACGACAGTGCTCAGACTGTAGCAGGGGGATTGATGCAGTCCCTTCTGGTGAGTGTCCCCCTCACTATGGTGACAGGACGTCGTGTCTGGGATTTCCCCAACGATGACTTTTCCAGCTTTCTCCAGGCTGGTGCTCTCATCTGGCTCAGGCCTGGCTCATCAGGGTTGCATGGTTTTTCATGGGCTGGGACAGGGAATTCCTGATCAGGTTGGGCAAGCCCTGGAGTTTGGCACTAGGAGAGGAAGAAAGGCATCCAGCTGTTGGTTGGGGTGTCTAAACCACTGTGGGAGTTGCTGAAATTCTTTGGCCCGCATCAAAAGGGATATAGCATTTCCTTTGACTCAGGACGGAAAGGAACCCTTTTAATGTAAGGTGGTGAGTATTCCTCAAGTTCATTGCCAAACCTGGGGCTGGAGGGTGGTCTGCACAATCCCCCAGCTTCCACTCCATGGGGAACCAGGCATGCAGTCTGTTCTCCATCTCTTGACTGCCACAAAATTCATCAGCACATGGGAGATCTGCCTTCTGCAATATGAAACAAAAAATAACTAAACAAAAATAATAGCCTTTTGGCATACTTGGCCCAACCATCAACTCAAAATGTTCTTGAAACTTATAATAAAAGAGATTATTTATTGCCTGTTTCCCAGATCTTGTGCTGAGTGCTTTATATTATTAGCACATCTACTCCTTACTCTTCCTTAATCAATAGATATTATTACCCCATTATATAGAAAAGTAACTTGAAGTTCAGAGAGAGGTTAAATAAATTGCCCAGGGTCAGAGAGCTTGTGAATAGCTAAAGCAGGCTAGATCCAGTTCTGCTGGATTCCAAAATGTATGTGTTCAAAGACTTTGCTACATCGTCTCTTTGAAATTCTAGCTATTTGCTCAGAATCTGATGCCTAAAAGACCCACAATAATGTTTGCTGAGTGAATGAGTGAAACCATTACATCATTTTAATTTTAATTCTACATTTGCCAAATAGAGGCTGTAAGGACAAGAAAAATGATGCACAAGCCACAAAACTTTGAAGTGTATGCAGACATCCTACCTAGGTAAATATTGCAAATATAATCAAAACACTCAGAAAATTTGCTGAAAGCATAAAATTTCTCATTACAACTATTTAAAAATGTATCTATTTATTTATTGCTTTTAAAAAAACCTATCAACCACAAAATAACAATGGAAAGACATCACATATCAAGGATCTAGAAAGTTTTTCAGATGATAGAGGGATGAAGTGAGAGAAGATTAGATTTCAGAGCATTCTTTTTGCTCCTGTGCTTATGGGGATTCGAGAATTTGGAACTGGAGAAGAATTCTGAGTCTCTCTGTGAAATGGCTTGAGTTAGAGACTAGAAAGCCCAGATGCATTTAGCCACTTAACCAAAGTCACAGAGAAAGTAAGTGGCGAGCTGCGAGGAAGAGCAGAGGTTTTGGTTTCCAGCCAGGCTCACACCTCTTTCTCCCGCCCATAGCTGGATTGAGCCCAACTTCTCTGAGCCAAAGGTTGGCCTGTGAGTTGCACGCCCGCAGCCCAGGCTGGCAGACCAACAGTGGCGTGATTGATGGTTTCTCTGCTTTTGTCATTTATTTGCCTTGTGTTTTTTTCCTTTCCCCAACAGAGCTGATAAGGAAGGTTTTGCTAGAGAATCATGTATCTCTTCTTTTTGTTCCTTTGACCAGTGAAATGCAGTTTTCATTACTCCAGTCACTTTCCAAGGGTAAGCAGTTTTGCATTATTTAGCACCTAAATTGGACCTTGAAATAGACTGGACTAAGGCTTCTTAATGTTGGGGTGTTATTTTCTGTTCTCTTGGTCCCAGCAAATAAGCTATGCATTCAGATAGCATGTCTACCTGATCTGATCATTTGTTTGTTCAGTATGCTAAGGCTGAGGATTACAATTTGGAAGTTAAGAGTCCATTTCTGGAAACCTCACTTTTCAGGCAGTGTGATGTGACAGGACCAGAGGCAGTGGAGCAGACAGGTTGTGAATCCAGTTTCTGCATGTACTGTACAGGTGGATTCTAGCAAGCCGCTTTATTTTTCTGAGCTTCTGTTTCTACATCTGTAAAGCTGAGATCAGGATAGGAACCGATGTGGGACCAGTGAGGTGTCTGTGGTGCAACATTTACAGAGGCACTCATGCATGGCCCTGAAAGTGAGTGTCCCTTAAACATCGCATCCTTGAAGGCTCCCCAACTGTAGCCTGGTTGAGATGGTTAAGATGACTACTAACCCTTATTATGATACTGTCTTAAGAGCTTTGCATAACAGCCCTGTAAGGCAGATATTATTACATCCCCCTTTTTGATAGATAAGCAGACAGTTATTGTCTACCCATGATCACAGAGTTTGTAAATAGGAGAGCCAAGATTTCCACTCAGCAGTCTGATAGAGAGTAGATGCTTAAATACATGCTCAGAGTGATTCATGCTGTGGTTGTTATTCAGGTGTGAATTCAGCAGCCACACTCCTCCCCTAAAAGTGCCAGAATTTTGCTTGGGACCTTAAGTGGCGTCTGACCACCTCAACCAGTCTTGGAGATGACAGATACGTTTACAGCACTGCCGAATAGAGTCATATTAAGTTATCCATCTCTGCCAAACACTATTCATTGTGAGACCCACCCCATAATGAAACATTATGGATTGCTTCTTTTGGCCAGAGAATAACTTAACCTCTGACTAGAGATGGAGGTATGTTTTCCATGAAAATGTGGTTAACAGCCTCCTCCACTCAGCAGAAATATCCACCAAGGATGTGTGAAATGCCAAAAACGTATTACATCCTCAAAGTCTGTGAAAGTAAATTCCTCTCAATATATTATGAATTTAGTTCCCTGTCTGGGTTTCCAGGAATTAGGACTGTTATTGTACAGTCTAATTTTAAATCTGGAGCTTTATTATTCAAAATAAATGTCTTTTTTTCCCCCTTCTCATGCTCTTTTTCCTCCGTTTTGTTCTGTATGCATTCTGTAGCAGGTTTAATTGAGTTTTCCCCACAAGGATTCCATTGCAACTCCAGGACTTGAATATCTTGATAGTCAATGAAGCTTTTTTTTAAAAAAGAGCTTTTGCAGCTGTGACTGTATTCAAATGGAATCTCTTCATTTCCACGGAGAAGTATAATATGTCCAAGTGAGGGGGTTTTATATTAACTTTGGGGGAGTGGAATCAGAGAATGTGAGAATGTGCTGTCTTGAAGCCATCCATGTGGGAGCTCCGGCTGGGGGTTGCTCATCAGGTGTGGAGCCTGGGCAGAGGATCTGGTCCAAGAGCCCATTTGTGCTCATCTCATCGTCCTCCCTCCTTCCTCTTTGTCTATTTTCCATTCCAGGGGTGAAGTCACTTCATGTTGGATGGACATTAACGTGAAGAAGCCTGGACCATGGCACCTTTAAACACCAACCCGTTCTTTCCTGCCTTTCTAGGTGGCTGTGGGGGTGTTTTGGGGAGGAGCATCATGTTAAGACTTGGAGCTGAGCTTCCTGCTCCTCTGTTGACTCAGAAGTGGACATCTACCTACTGATTGAAGCTGTTGGGTTTTTTTCATCTTTGACATAGGAATGCGAATATCTGAAAGTAGTTTGTAAACTTTGCAGTTACAGATTAAAAGTAATTTTCAATAACACATGTAAAACAAATAAAAGTCCAATTAAATTTAAAATTGTTTTTAAAAATTCTAAAAGCATGTAAACACAGTGCATGACAATGCACTTCAGTCCCAGCTTTTTCTTCTCTTAGCTGGGCGATTTCATATCAGTATCTTGGCCTCTTGCTTTCTCAGTTTCCTCATCTCTAAAATAAGAATATCCTACCTATCTCAGAGGTAGTTGGGATTATTTAATGAGGTCGTATACTAAAAGCCCTTCATGCAGAGTTGACCAGTAACCCTTGATGCCTGTTAGCAATGCTTATGTGGGGGATGAGTATTATTCCTTGTTGCTGTTATTATTATCAGCTCTCTGGAAGAAAATTTCCCTCCCTTCTCTGGAGTATCGGATTCAAAGGCATGCCACTTTTGGAGTGGAAGGTCACTCCTGTTACTTCTCTCACCTTTCATCAGCACCAGAAACTGGTTACTCAAACTGTGGACTAATGCACGTGTGGTCTCTAGTGAATGTCATGCAGAGAGGGAGAGTGGAAAATTCCAGGTCTGGCTGCTGCTTGGGTGGCTGACCCTATTAACCATTAGCAGTTTATCTTGAATCTGATTCTGATTACATCCAATTTGTTCTTTCGCTCTCCTCCTTCCCTGGTTCCCTTCTAGAATTTACATTAGAAAATGAACAGCCAGTGTATCTCATTTGTTAGTGCAGGAGCTACTGACTGATTTCTGATATCGACTCACCTAGGCATTCTCTGGGTTTCACTAACTTACTACACCATCACACACAGCTCTGGGCCTTGGTTATCCCATCTATGAAATAAGATGGCTAATCTTCAACCATCCCTATATTATTTTTGCCTTGCCAAGAATTCAGAAGCAATGGTTTTTGAGCTCCTAAAAAGAAAAGCACTTCAAAGACAGTGGAATATAGCAGCATAACCTTTTATCTAAAGATCAGGTGCTAAAGACTGAAGACAGTTTTGGATGGTCAACAATATCATTGGAACTCTTTTAAATTATCCAACAAGGAAGCTCAGAAATTCAGGCTTATAAATATAACTCTATAGTTTTATGGATGTGTTGACATACAATATTTACAGAATACGCATGATATAGTTTAGATATTTGCCCCCTTCAAATCTCATATAGAAATCTGATCCCCAATGTTTGAGATGGGGCTGGGTGGGGGGATGTTTTGATCGTAGACGTGGATCCCTCATGGATAGCTTGGCCATGAATGCAGAAGTGAGTGGACTCTCACACTTAGTTCCCATGAGAACTGGTCATTAAAAAGAGCTTGCCACCTCTTGCTCTTGCTCACCATCTCTCTTGCCATGCAGTCTGCACACACTGGATCACCTTTCCTTCCACCATGAATGAAAGCTTTCTGAGACCCTCATCAGAAGCAGATATTGGTTTTTGTGCTGTCTGCAGAGCCGTGAGCCAAATAAACTCCTTCTCTGTATAAATTACCCAGCCTCAAGTGTTTCTTTAGAGTAATGCAGGTGGACTAAAACAACACATAGCAGCATGCAAAATGTAATTGTGTGCTATTTTTTAATTATATAGAGAGTGTAGAGTTGGATTTGGATGTTGAATACACCTCTGCAAAAGAACTGACTTGTTTTGTTTTCCTGAAAAGCAATTCTGTGAAAAGAAATCCTATAGAGGGTCTAGCTTCTCAACTGTCACACAAGTTTCATTAGAAGCATAGCTCACCTATAAGGTTGTTTCACAGCAATAATGAAGAAGCCAGTACAGAGGAAAACTCTAGCTTTGTTTTATCATAAATACAACAAGAATGAAAATGCTATTAACTGACTCACAGCAATAGGCCTTCAGACAAGTGACCATCTCATGAGGATTCATGGAGATATTTAAGCCTACAGTCTCATGTATCCGGGGGCAGTTACCTGAGAGAATATTACTGCCAGTAACTGCGGTGACAGCCAACATTTATGCCTGTTTTCTGTGTTCTGGATATTGCACCGAGCCGTTTCTATATGCTAGTTTATCTGAGCTTGGTATTATTAGTATTCGCAGTTCACTGATAAGGAAATTATCAAGTAGCAGTGACTGTCCCAAGGTCATACAGCTAGCAAGAATAGGACCCAGGAACACAAGCCAGCAGTCTGATTCCAGAGTTCATGATCTCAGAAAGACATACAAAACCAACGCTTTCTTCTTGGTCCCTCCCCTTCACACTTAGACCAACCATTTTACCTCTCTAAGTCTAGGTTTCCCTGCCCATGAATCAGAGACCATGATGTCTGAATGGGAAAATTGAGCAAAGACCATGAAACAATGCATACCTCAGTGCTAGAGTCACAGAAGTCACAGAAGGTAGGGTTGATTAAAACTAAGATGGGCTGTCGAGTGCTGTCCTCAGTAACAGCTCGTCAAATAGACCCATCTACCCCATACACAGGAGGACATCCCAGCTCCCCTAAACCTCAGCACTTCCACTTCCCTGGAAGCTGGAGGCTAGAGGAGTATGGAGATAGGAGGGATGCATCCCTTTGATCCTAGAATCTTTTTTTTCTTAGTCAAGTGTATTTCTGACTTTTCTTCTTACCTAAGAAGTCTTCAAGCAGTACCTTGACCTCCTATTCAGGAAGGACTTAATCAGTGCCCATTAAAGAAATGACCACTGAATCTGTTGGTTTGAGTAAAGAAAAAAGTTTCCTGCCTATTAAACTTATTGTTCAGACACTTCTTCATCTGCAAAAGAAAAAAAGTCTTAATAAATCCCATTGAGCCCAGGAACTATCAGAATGAGGCAGAGTTAAGAATAAAAAGACATTCTTCTACAGGGAAAAGAGACACTGTGATAGGCAGTGTCCTGGGAATGTTAGATTGCACTTATTGAAATGACACTCACTGGAAAGATTGTAAAAGAGGCAAGGGACTTTGCTGTGTGGTAGGGGAAAAGAAAACTGGCTCAGTTTGTTCATATTTCAAAGGCACATTTTGACACATGGTCAGGGGAAGAGAGGGGACCCTGAGGTCTGGCTGTGATTAGCACCCACAGCTAGGTGCCTAGCTAGACGAGGTAGGGTTGGAAGTTGAGCAGGTCTTGGTTAGGATGGCATTCCATGGTAGCGTGGGAGGAAAGCTACTGTCATTATGAGGTCAAAGTCCTGAGTTGGAACTTGGGCTCCTCCCTGTTGGCTATGGAACTTTCACTTTATCTTTCAGTGCCTTGATTTCCAAGCACTGTCCTGAGCTCTTAGGTTACACAGATCAAGTCCATAGCAACACCTTATCACCTGCAAGAAACTGCTTCTAGGTGAAGAAAATCATATGTTAGATCAAAGTTTATCAGACACCTATTCTGCAAGGTATTACCTTCAACCCTGTGACTATAGTGCTCAGCAAAGCCACACAACCCCTTTTCTCATGGAATTTCCATCTGGGCAGCAGAGACAATGAAGAAATAGGTATGCAATATGGGAAAGGGAGAATTTGAGTAGGAAAGTTAAAGCACGTGATCAGAATTTCAAAAGGAGAACATTGAAGAATAAACAACTAAACTTGCCTCCAAGTTTTATTGAAGGGGATACTGCAGAAACTCCTGTTAATACTCTATCTTTTTCAGTGCATCACAATGTACAGGAAGGGCATGTTGTGAAAGGATTTGATCCCTAAAATTCCACACAAAATTCCAATTTTGTAGCAAGTTTTAGAGACAATTTCATACTCAGCTTAAAGTACTTCTTAGGCATATAATCCCTATAAATCCATTATGAAGCCGTTTTCAAAGTTCATCCCAAACACTGAATGTGTTAGGCCCAAGAACTGGTTATAGCAAAGTAGTGATCACCTTGTATCTATCCACCCATCTATGTACAGATGCTCCTCTACTGATGAAGGAGCTCTGCCCCCAATAAACCCACCCTAAGTCAAAAAAATGCATTGAATACTGACACAAGGTCCCTAACTTACCATTGTTAGACTCTGATTTTTGACTTCATGATGACTGGAAAACAATAAGCATTCAGTAGAAACTGTAACCTGGTGGTAAATTGCAGGGAGCTCCTTGACTTACCATGACTTATACCCGTATAAATCCATAGTAAAGTTGAAAAACCTTAAACTGAACCATTGTACCATGGAGGACTGTTGGCATTTATTAATGGAATGTTATTAGGCATTGTGCTGAGCCTTGGGGTGGCCAAGATATGGTCCCTGACTTCCTAGCCACCAGTTCTTTCAAGGTCATGTCAGCTCAGAACCCTGTCTGAAATGCTCTGTGCTGAAATGCTTTGTAATCAGGCTCTGTGTTCTTTATGTTTCTAAGGTTCGCTGAGGATAGAGGTAGCAAAATCACATAGTGGGGTACCTGAGTGTGAATTAGTGCAAATAAAGTGTGTGTTCTGACATCTGAGACAGTCATATCCCCTGCAAGAGGCCCACAGCCTGACTGCCCAAGCATCTTGCTTGCTTCTAATGTAAATTTTGTATAGAGCGGACCCCAAGATGGTTCTTATGGGTCTCCTTTCCTTTTAAATAAAAATCTCTCACTATTTAATTCTTTCAAATTTTCCTTGTTTTATGGGCATTTAAAAAACTTTTTAGTTTGAACTAATTTTAGACTTACAGAAAAGTTGCAAAACTAGAGTTTCTGTGTACCATAACAGACAAGGCAGGGCATAGGCTTTGAGTTAGATAACATAAACGCTACCTTCTAGTTCAAACAATAGTGATGATAAATGATAGCTCTTACTGTAGCATCTTGCTTCTGAGCTCAAGGCTGTGGTCAGCCCATCTGGTTTGAATCTGAGCTAATTATTTCATCTTTCTGGGCTTTAGTTCTCTAATCTGTAAAGTGGGGATAATAACAGCATAATCTCAGTGAGGAATAAATAGAATAAAGCATGCAAAGCATTTGATGCCATACCTAAAACATGGAAAACGTTCAATGTATGTTAATTACTATTATTACTATTCTATTATTGTTGTTTCTATTATCAATCACCATGAATATACTACTTGCCAAACATGATGCCAAACACTTTGCCAATTTATCTCCTTTTTATAAAGTAACGATTATTCACATTTTTCAGATAAGAACCTGAGACTCTCGAGTGGCTTCGGACTCAATTCTATCGGCCCCTAAAGCCCATGTTCTTTGAAATGCTACCGTATTGCCTCATCAATAATAATGGAGATATTGTGGTATTTTAGAGCTTTCTTATTTCTTGATTTAAATTCAATTTCAAAACATGCCTAGGGTTGGGACAGTGACATTTCATTTGGTGGGTTGGGAATGTGAGGGACAGTCTTAGAAGGAAGTGAGATACTCCTCACCCATGTACCTATTCTTTCTAGAAAGATAGTCTTGGAATCTCATTGCTCTTCCAAGCTCTTAATAAACATGTACTGACTTTCACAAAGCATTCTGAGTTATTTTGTGTGGCATCCTTGCAAAGCTCCAAGTTTAGGCAAGGATGCTGTGGTAGGGAGGGCATATCACAGAGGTTCAAGGGGCAGCTTAGTGTAGGGACATCTAGCTACAGCCTCAGTCCCAGAAGACCTATAGCTAAGGCAATTTGAAATCATCCCACATTCGCCAAGTGATGCTGTAATTTAGGATTTGTCTTTCCTCCCAGGGAAGTTATGCCCCCAAATTGCAAACTAAGACTTCCTCCGCAAGATCTGGATCTTTTGAGCTTTTAGATTTCCTGACTTGAAAATCTTTGCATTTTGGGAAGAAAGACTATCTAATGTTTGGGCAGGGTCATTAGAGACACTAAGGGATATAAAAGTAAGCACTGACATTTTTAATTTTAGTGAAAGAAAGCCAGTCCAAATGGTGGGTTATGAAGAGAAATAATTATTTCAGTTTAAAATATACTCTCTGAGCAGTATTCATACTGAAGCCATGGACAAATGAGACTTTGCCTCTGGAGACATGGAAACGATCCCAAATGACACCTACTATGTGCCCGGTATTGTGATGTGTTTGCTATCAGCCTTATTTTGTTTCTTTACAATTGACTCTATGAGGTAATTATTATTTATTGTATTTTATTCAGTGAATGATTAGATATCCAGAGAGATAGAATAAGCAACCCAATATCACACAGCAAGTTAGTCAGACCCATGATTGGACTCAGGTCTATCAGACCCTGAAGGCCATGTCCATTACATGCTGCTACACAAGGTTTAAGGAGCATAGGCCAGTGCAGAAGACAGACTTGTGGTGTTGTGGTTGTACTACCAATGGTTTCACCCTCATAATTCTGTGAGAAGACACCACAGAGAGGTTTCCAATTCTGCTTTCAGAATATACTTCCAGGGATCTTCCTAAGACCTATTTAGCCTGCCCCTTCTTCCCCACTGCTTAAGGTGGACATATGCATGGTTTCTTATGTTACAAAGCCAGAATGGGGAAAGAGGAGGAAGGAGTGAATAAAATGTCTGCCTATCAATGAACATTTATTTAAACCAGATAAATTCAATTTGTCATTTAAAAAAATAGTTGAACTGGAAGGAGTCTTGCTCCTAGTGGGCATTTTGTACATGTGAATTGAATGAATTAATGAGGAGTGAGTGAATATATTTTGAGACCCAAGGAGGTTAATAGAATGCCTTGTACGTAGTACAGACCTGTTGAATTGTCTCTGGCTCTCATCCTTTTTGCACAAAAAAGAGGTGAAAAAATTTAACCCAAATCAATGTCATCATCATGGTGAAGGAGCATGGAATGAATTAGTACCAACCTGTACATGTGCAATTGCATGTTGCTTATTTCAAAAGACTTTTTTAAAAAAAATTGAAAGTTTTGAAAAAAGAATTAGAGAAGAAGCAGAATTGTTCTGCTGTAGTCTGGCTCATCCGAGGAGATTGCTTTCTTTACGCCTTTTTTCTTAAGTTTCAGGAAACTTAACATGGTTCCCTGGCTCCAGCCCATTGAATACAATCATGGCTCAGGCTTGTTTAGTGATAAACCATGAACTATTTTATGCTTTCACCAAGAAGAACTTAGCAAATGAAGTAATGAACAAGAACATTATGTCTCACTTTAGATTACTATGTAATTAATTCATGTTAATAAGACAAAACATTTGTGGATGCCGTATGTGGCTTTATTTCCTTTCAGTTGTTTGTCTATGAGAGGAAAGCTATTGATATCATTTGCCATCAGAAAGCTGATGAAAAATTATGTTTTGTGAGATCAGAACTGCTTTGTTTTTAGGGAATTGTAGTTTCGCAGGGAAAGAAGGTAAGTATGAGAATTAGTTGTTCTGCACAGACAAGCCACCTTACTTGGCGGTTTCTGACTTTGGCCACAGGGATCACATCCACAGTGACGGGGTGGGCCTTGGTGGCACTCAACTCCCAGAGATGGTTGTTACATGATGATATATCTTGGGCTTATCAGATCTTCTGAAATTTTAGGAGAAGCTGGGACTCTGGCTTTATAGGTAACATCTCCCTTTTTTTTTTTTTTTGAGTTGGAATTTTTCACTCTGTCCCCCAGGCTGGAGTGCAGTGGCATGCTTATGGCCACCGCAGCCTCTACTTGCTGGGCTCAGGTGATCCTTCTATTTCAACCTTCCAAGTAGCTGGAACTAGGGTCCACGCCACCACACCTGGCTAATTTTTTATTTATTGTAGAAATGAGGTCTTTCCAAATTGCCCAGCTGGTCTCAAACCGTGGGCTCAGGCAATTCACCTTGGTCTCCCAAAGGGCTGGGATTATAGGTGTAAGCCACCATGCCCAGCCATATCTCCCAGTTTTAAAATTTTGTCAGTTATTACTATTATTCATAGTATGTTTTAAATTGTGAGTCCCAAGCAAAACACGAGAGAAAACTTGTTTCCGGAGTCTGAGTGAAGAAGGGCATTGACACAGCTTGGGTCAGGGAGCATCCCTTTGTTCTGTTGCTCTCCAGTTCATAGTTGCCCTGAAGGGGGAAAATCTATGGGGAGTCATGCAGGCCAAGACCAAAGCTCTTCCTTATGAGGTGGGATACTCCCAAAACCCAGAGTTTATTTATTAAAAATTGTGTATTTATTCTTACCTGTTTAAACTTCAGCTACCTTCAAAGTATTCTCAGTTTGATGCAGAACACCCACTGAGATGCTTTCTCCCCTGCTCATATCAGTCTTTGAACTTGTCAATTTTGATGGCTTTTTAGTGTTTCTACCATTTTTGGTTTCACCTCTTCCACGGTGGCAAAACATTTCCCTTTGAGTCAATCAGGGAGAGATCAGATGAATAGGGAAGATGGGACAGGAGAATCACACTGTTTTTGGTAAAGAACTACTGAACACTCAGTGCAATTTGGGTGGGTGCACTTGTAAATCACGCTACATAAACCAGGCAAACATGCTGAAAGAATCTCAAAAAAAAAAAATTCACTGAAGCTAAATGCAGCCTGTCTCAATAACGCTAGCTGGTACACTGATGCTGATGGGCTCCTAGAATACTTATCAAGCAGGGGAGGCCTATTCTACATGGGTCCTGCCCTCAAAAGATAATTGCAGATTTTTTTAGGTCTCCCCTTGTAGATACTCATGTTTTGTAGCTTTAGGAATTTCAAGGTATTGCATGAGAAAAAAAATGAGATGTGTGTAATTAGATTTTATTTTTGTAATGTTTTAAATTGCTAATCTTTATGGATACATAATAGTTGTGCATATTTATAAAACTCGTGATGTTTTGATACAAACATACAATGTGTAATGATCAAATCTGAATAATTGGGATATTTATCACCTCAAACATTTCTCATTTCTTATTTCTTTGTGCTGAGAACATTCCAAATTTCTTCTAGCTATTTTGAAATACATAGTAAATTAATATTAACAAGAATGGTCATATTGTGCTACTGAACACGAGATGTTACTCCTTTTATCTAACTGTATTTTTGTACCATTAGCCAACCTCTTTTCATCTCCCACCCAACCCCACCTTTCTACTACTAATTAGTTCTAGAGCTCAAAGGCAAGAACAACATGGTGGCCTCCACGATCCCTGGTCAGCCAAAGCACTTCCTTTGGCTTTTACACCTGCTTCTCCAGTTCCCCAACACCCAACTCATCCCTTTTATCACTCAGCTGACCAGCTACAAACAGTCTTGTTACCTGCTGAGTCCTCATAGGCCTTTGTTACAACATCTTCTTTAAGCCATTAGTTACTAGCATTTCAGAAAAAATAATGTGTAAACCGCTGGCTTTAAGGGTTCCTGGATTTGGACAAAGGAGAACAAGGTAGGCTCTGAACCAAGAATAGAAGATTGTAGTTCTTTTTATTTATTTATTTATTTGTTTGTTTGTTTTTTAAATTATAGAGATGTGGGGTACAACTCAAGGATTAGGCATACAAACATTGACTATGCAGGTTCCCTTTTTGGTGAGGTATATCCCTCCCTCCCCTAGCAGTTTCCCTCAAATGCCAATCCCACCCTCCTTCCCTGACAGTTTCACATGACTGCCAAATGTTTACTTATAGTATTGTAATTGTTCAAGGTTCGCTTATGTGTGAGAACATATGGAACTCTGTTCTTTGTTTCTGTGATAGATCACTGAGTACAATCGACTCCAAATCCATCCAAGTTGCTGCGAAGTCCATATATTTGTCCTTCTTTATGGCTGTATAATATTCCATTGTGCATATGTACCACGTTTTCTTTATCCAGACCAGCTTCGATGGGCAACATGGTTGGTTCTATGTTTTTGCTATTGTGAATACAGCAGCAACAAACATACATGTGCAGATATCTTTTTTGTAGAATGATTTGAGTTCCTCTGGGTATATTCCCATTAGGGAAATTGCTGGGTTATATGGAAGGTCAATTTCTAGTTCTTTCAGAAATCACCACACTGTCTTCCAAAGAGGTTGCACTAGTTTGCATTCCCACCAGCAGTGTAGAAGCATTCCTTTTTCTCCACATCCTCGCCAGCATCTGTTGTTGTTTGTTTTATTAATGATGGCCATTCCTACTGGGGTTAGGTGGTATCTCAATGTGGTTTTGATTTGCATTTCTCTGATGATGAGTGAGACTGAGCAGTTTTTCATGTGTCTGTTGGCTGCCTGTATATCCACAACTGGAAAGCAAAAGAAGATTGCAGTACTTTTACTTTCCAGTTCTGGATTCCTCAAAGGTTCTCCATCCTACAATATAAAATTGACATATCGTCCATATCTTCTGTATATTTTGTCCTGTGGCCAAGGTCTACTTTTACTGTAGGTCACAACCTCGAGGTCCCTGAGCAGACGTTATTTGTTCTTCTGTGCTCCTTTGGCAGTCTGGGGCTAGCTCAAACACCTCTTTCACATTCTTCATAAGTTTTTAGTTGAGGGAGCTACAGTCACAAGCTGCTAGAGGAAGGGCTATTCATTCATATTCCTCCCCTTGTTCTCCTCTGTAACCAGGATACTTTTTGTCACATAGTGGGAGCTCAAAAAATGTTTACCAATAAAGACAGGAGAAAGTCTCTTCAAAGTAGATGCATGTGTACCATTGATATCCTTTCCAACTTAGTAACTTTGCCATGGACTCTTCCCCATAAAAGTTATGATAGAGCAGGTGGGGCCTTGAGCTCCCTGTTACACTTACCTTCTCTCTTCTCATTGGAGAAGCAAGCAGAAGTAGGAGGCAGCAGAGTTTAGAAAGAATGGTTCTGAGACTTCTCTCCTTCACAGTATCCTTGCCATTGATGGCGGATTAAAACCCAACCTTCTCTTTAATGGCATGTTCAGCAAACCTCTGACTGTCGGAATCCAATTCTTCGATTAACTATCAGAGCAGCAGATCTGGATATTGTGTTCCCTTCAGCTGACCACCGCTGCTTGCTTGCTGAATGGGAGGCAGGGCTGGGGCAAGGGGAGAGAGCCGGGATGGGGGAGGGGAGGAAGCAGGAGAGAGCTCTCCATGGGAACTTCTCCCTCCCGCCCTTCCAAATCGTAAATTAACGACAGTGGACCTTGTTAAGTGCAGCTTCACAAATTAATATGAAATATAGTGCTTTTTCATAAGCTTGAGAACCAGATTTAAAAGCATATTGGTGTTTGTACACAGCAGGCCGTAATGATCCATTATCCTGCAGACAGAGGAGCTTGCAGCAACACATAAAGAAGATGCAATTGGGCCATCTGCTTTGATTTCTGCAGCGTCCCCAGAGATCCAGCGGAGGAGCTGACAGTCCTCTCCATCTGCCTTTACATTATCAATTACAGTTGAATTATGCTGCATGCTGCAGGGCTGGCAGATACGGATGGGAGATTGTGGCACCTGAAAAATATAGAAGAAAATCCATATGTTGGGAGCCAGCTGTTTATTTACAAGTGCTTGACATATTTCCTCACTTTCTCGGCTGTTGCCTTTTTTAAGGTTCCTAGAGACATTTCAGTTTAGTGTGAACTTGAGAAGAAATTAGGTGTAACAGCATAGCACCACATGAATAATATTTCAGTTTCCTTTTTTACAGTTGAAATGCACATGAAGCAAAAAACATCAGGTCGAACAGATTTTAAATTATGAAAAAAAAATAAGTTGTGAAAACATCTGGGGTGGCTGCTACAGCTTGTTATGTTTATAAAACATGTTGGAACAGACAGGGCTGTGCACACTGTACATTTTTGGAAACTTAGAAATCATGTGTAAAACTGTAACTTTTATGAAATGGTAAGTGTTTATGAAAGCTTAGGGAGTGGGGAGGTAGAAAGTGGAGTGGCCGGTACTTTCATGAAGTCTCTTACCATAACTTCTAGGAATGCTGCTTCAAGAATGAAATGTTTTGACTTGATTTTTTTTTCTTTTTCAACAAGGGACTTAGCTTGTTCCTGGTTCAATTGGTTCTAGACTGTGAGGCGTGAGGCGGAGGGCCAGCACATTGATTTGGTTGTGCTTGGGTTTTATGGTATGGGATTCCTTCCAGCCGTGTGGGAATCTATACTTCGTTCTCATTTCATGCCATGTCCTCTCCCCACATCTAGTCAACCATGGAGAGTCTGTGCACATATGTTTGCTCAGCTGAGGTTTCCCACTTAGTGCCTCTAGAGGTTCAGTGGAAGAGATGCTGAGATTCCACACTTGCAGAGCTGGTAGGGAGTAAGGGGACTCATGCTGGCTGTGAAGGAAAGCTATTTTGAGATGGCCTAGAAGTAGAGATACTTGCAGAGTAAATGAAGAGACAGAGGCTAAAGATCAATCCCCAATTTTCCACCATTCACTTACCACTCAGGGCCAATTGGGTGGGCCTCTTGTTTTGGGGGGTAACTCCTTCTAAGTCCCAGCACTTAATCCTTTTTAAGTGCAGATTTTTTCTAAGTGCAAATCCCTTCTAGACACAGATCCCTTCTAGGCACAGATCACTTCTAAGAGTCTATCCCTTCTAAGCACAGATTCTTTCTAGACACAGATTCCTTCTAAGTGCAGATCCCTTCTAAGCACAGATTCCATCTAGATACAGATTTCTACTAGGTACAGGTCACTTCTGTGCAGATCCTTTCTAGGCACAGATCCCCTCTAAGCACAGATCATTCTAGCTACAGATCCCTGCTAAGTGTAGATCCTTTCTAGGTGCAGATCCCCTCTAGGCACAGATCCCTTCTAAGCAAAGATCACTTCCAGGTGCAGATCCTTCTAGAAGCAGATCCTTTCCAAGTGCAGACCTTTTCTAGGTGCAGATCTCTTCTGGATGCAGAGCCCTTCTAGATTCAGATCCCTACTAAGTGCAGATGCCTTCTAGGTGCAGATCTCTTCTAAACACAGATTCCTTCTAGGCGCAGATCCTCTCAAAGCTCAGAACCCTTCTAGGCTCAGGTCCCATCTACGTACAGATCCCTTCTAAGCCCAGGTCCCTTCTAGGTGCAGATCCTTTCTAAGTCAGATCCATTCTAGGTGCAGATCCTTGCTAAGCACAGATCTCTTTCAGGCACAGATTTTTTTTTTCTAAGCACAGATACCTTCTAGGTACAGACCTTATCTTGGCACAGATGCCTTCTAAGCACAGATTCCTTCTAGGTACAGACCTCTTTTAAGTGCAGATCGCTTATTGGCTCAGATCCTTTCTAGGTGAAAATCCCTTCTAAGCACAGATACTCTGTAGGTGAAGATTTCTTGTAGGTGCAGATCCCTTCTAGTCACAGATCTTTTCTAGCCTCAGATCCCTTCTAGGCACAGATTCCATCTAAACAGAGATGCTTCTAAGCTCAGTTCCCTTTTAGGCACAGATCCCTTCTAAGCATGGGCTCCTATGCAACTGTTCTGCTCATACACCCATGAAGCTGGCACTGCAAGTGTTGCTGGTGCTACCAGTACTAGGTCCACCACTACTTTAAAAATGTTCCCTTCTTTTTCACCTTCTTTTTTCTTTCTGTTTCCCTCCCCTTTCCCCCTCTTCCTTCTACTCCTCCCTCATCTTCCTTCTCCTCCTCCTCAAGACATTATACAAAAGTCTCTTACCTTGTTTCTTGTTTCCATCTTTCCCTTGGCCTGTTTTTTTTTTTTTTTTAAACTCAGATGCTGAAAGGAGCTCTTTAAACACTGTCACATCACTTTTCTATTCCTGGTTCTCTTATTTTTTTTAAGTTTAGGTAAATCTAGATAAAATAATTATTCTTCCCTGCAATGATGTTTCATTTTCTTTTATTTATTTAATTTTTTTTAGTTTTATATTGATACATAATAGATTTATCTATTTTCAGGTTACATGTGGTAATTTAATACATATATATACATATATAAATAATTTTCAAAGATAAGATCAGTGTTATTGGATGTCCACCACCTTAAGTGTTTATCTTTTCTTTTAGCTATTTTGAAATGCACAATAGATTATTGTAACTATAGCCTTCCTACTGATCTACTGAACACTAAGTCTTATTTCTTCTTCCTAGCTGACTTGGTTTTCAATCTCTCTGTCAAGAAATTTTACATAACTGTGTTTACTTTAGAAGGTTGTTGTGTTGCTTCAATAATAATACAAATGAATATACATTAAAATATACTCAACATTTTGCAACATTATAGTTGTTCACAGGATATTGACCATCTTCATCCATCCCATCTGTCTTCTCCTCATTATTGTTGTAATTGATTTCATCATTTACTAGCAGGAATCCTTGGATCTAGCCACAATTTTTTTTTCTTTCATGTGCTAGGATATTTTCCCCTGTTCATTTGTTTTGCTTGTTTATTTACTTACCAATTTGCTTTTTCAACATCATTTTTTTGAACCCCAGAACATACAAAGTTGGAAAAAGGCCAGGACATTCTCTCTTATTTTTGAACATTTTTTTCTGTTCTTTCTTTCCTATATGTAATCTCTTTTAATCTTTATATTGTACTTATGAGAAAGAGTATAACAATAAAACTATTCAGAGAGAGAAACTGAGTTGGCTAAGATTACAGCGCAGGTTAGTGGCAAAGCCAGGAGTGGATCATAGCATCTGTGTGTGCCTCAGCTAAAGTTCTGTCACCACAGTGCAGTATTTTCCAAGCTAGCCTACAAATTCCTTACAGAGGGGGGTGACCTTTTGCTCCTTTTGCATCTTCCGTGGAGTCCATTGA
The DNA here is from genome assembly GCF_000164805.1 of Carlito syrichta. Classification (NCBI taxonomy): domain Eukaryota; kingdom Metazoa; phylum Chordata; class Mammalia; order Primates; family Tarsiidae; genus Carlito; species Carlito syrichta. Next base: position 770,464 of record NW_007258428.1, read on the forward strand.
GCATGCGGGAGCAACAAAGTGAAAATGAACAACTGTCTGAGAAAGAAAAGAAAACCATTAATGCTCTATCGGCTAGTATCCTTGGTAGCTTCTGTTTTGATTACCTATTGCTGCTTAACAAGCCATTATATAATTTGATGACTCAAAACAGCTACAACTACTAGTTAAAAATTCTGTAAGTTGGGCAAAGTTTGAAAGGGAAAGCCCATCTCTGGCCATGTGGCATCAGCTGGGATGGCTCCAATGTAGTTGGAGGATCCACTTCCAACATGACTTACAGATACGGAGGGCAAGTTGGAGTGCTGGCTGCCAGCTGGGAGTTCACCTGGGGCTACTGGCCAGGTCATGTTTCTCCTTCATGGAGCTTCTTCATGTTGCTGGGTTGGGCTTCTCATAGCATGGCAGGAAGCTTCCCAGGGGGAGTATGCCAAGAGCAAGTGTTCCAAGAGGACAAGTACCACAGTCCAAGCCTGCACTGCCCAGACAGTAGCCACTAGCTATATAGAGCCCTTGAAATGTGGTTCATTGGAAGTGAGATGTGCTTTAAGTACAAAGCACATACCCAATTTGGAAAACAAAAGATAAAATATCACTAGTATTTTTTAAAAACATTGACTGCATTTTGAAATGATAAAATTTTGCCTAAATAAGACATACTATTAACATCAGCGGCCAAGTTTGGCAGCTCAGCCTGTAATCCCAGAACTTTGGGAGGCCGAGGTGAGTGTATTGCCTGAGCCCATGGGTTTAAGACCAGTCCAGGCAACTTGCCAAGACCTCATCTATACAATAAATAAAAAATTAGCTGAGCATGGTAGCATGCTTGTAGTTCCGGCTACTTGGTAGACTGAGGCAAAAGGATCACCAGAGCCCAGCAGGTCAATGCTGGGGTGGTCGTGAGTGTGCAACTGCACTCCAACCTGGGAGATAGAATGAGACTCCAACTCAAAAACAGAATCATTAGCATCCTCTTCTTTTTTAGTGTGGCTACTAGAAGACTGAAAATTATATTTGTAACTCACATGACATTCTATGGCACTGGTCCTTGAGCTTACCAGGCCTCTGCTTGCACGCCACTTGTCAACCTGGAGTCATTCTGGAGGCTGTGCCAGGGTATTAGTACCAGGAGGCAGAGTTCACTGGGAGTCACCCAAGTAGCAATCTACCACAAAGTCCATTGTTTCCATTTTGTTTCATTTTTTAAACAATGTAATACAATTTTGTAAAATGACCTGATATGAAAAGTTCTATAAAAAGTCAGGGGAAAACAACTTCCAGCTTCCAGGCATAATAGAATATGGTATTTTATGTTTCAGCAGTAATTATTCAAAATTGAACACCTACTGCATACAAAGCACCAGGCACTGAAGCAGAGTGAAGAGTTCTCATGTGGTTTCAGACTGGAGAAATTCACAACAAATTTCTGGAACGGAAGAATGAACATGAAAATGTGTCAGATTAAGACATAGTGGCATGTTTGGAAATAAGTGCCACTTGTGTGACTTGCTTATTTGTGTTCTCTCCAATTGTCTCCAATTGTCCATTTGTAATGTATCTTTCCCCACTGAGAGTTTCTGAGATTCTAATTCAGTTCTGAGGTAGAATGCTGATTGGTGAGTACAATTTAACAAGATATTTTTTTTTTCTTCTCTGTTCTAAAGTCACTGTAGGGAATACTTCATGGACATTTAAAGGAGATGAAGACAGAAGAGGAATGGAGTTGGAGTGTCTTTCTGGAATAAAGGATCCTTAGCAGTTGAGTGGGTTTAGTTCCTGATAAGAGGTCAGATAATGCTACCACTTTCACATAATTACTTAAGATTAGCAAACAAAACTCAGGTTTCTGGAGGGAGGGAGAAACTGTTTACTAGAGCTGCCATAGCAAAGTACTAGACTGGGTGGTTTAAACAACAGAAATTCCTTTTCTCACTGTTCTAGAGGCTGTAATTTCATAAACAAGGTGTCGGCAAGGTCAGAAAGACATTCCTCTTCTGATGTCATCTTCTCGCTCTTCTTCTCTCCATGTCTTCACATAGTTCGCATACATGTGCCGGCGTGTCTGTGTCTTAATCACCTCTCTCTATGAAGATGTCATACAGTCTACACTAATGATGTCATATTAACTTAAGTATCTAAAGAACTTATCTCTAAATACAGTCACATTCTGAAGTACTAGGGGTAAGGACTTCAACCTGTGAATTCTTGAGGGACACAATTCATCCCGTAAAAAATAGTTTCAAAGATGAGCTCTCTTTCCAATAGAGGGGTTCCTGCATTCAAAAGCATCAAAATTTGTTTAAAAAGTAGAAATAAGTATAATATCCCAGATGCATTAAAATATTGCCTATTACTTGCTTTTTGAGTCCATCTTTCTTTGATAAAACAAGACTAAAAGACAAAGTTGCAAAGTTAAAAGGAAAACTAAGAACTTGTAGGTACCTGTTGCTGAATCACACATGAGTATGATTACATATCTATTAGGAGGGTGCTCTCTGGGGCTTCCCTCTCCCTTTACTTGGGTCAGAAGCAGGACCTTAATAAAACCAAAACACAGCCTTGATGCTTTGGGCAGAATAGCCTTGTCAGAGTACTCAGGATGGTACTGGGCTGTAGATCCAAGCGTCCTGAGTCCTAAAGTCAGTGAAATCTGAGTCTGGGTTATATGCAATTGGCTTTTTTTTTTTTTTTTT
>NW_007258428.1:773173-807594 GCF_000164805.1 Carlito syrichta
AGCCTTCCAAGTAGCTGGAACTACAGGTGCACGCTACCACGCCTGGCTAATTTTTTTTTTTATTTATTGTAGAGATGAGGTCTCGCCTGCCCACGCGGGTCTCAAACCCGCGGTCTCAGGCAATCCACTCACCTCAGTCTCCCAAAGGTGCAGGATTACAGGCTGAGCCAGTTGGGGACTTTAAGGTGTGTTTCTTGAGGGAGAGGAAGGAAGGGCGTGGAGTCTTTCATCTCCAACTTGGAGGACTTTCAAAATGGAATGAAGTGTTTGTCATGCCAACCATCTACTGGGAACTTTCAAGAAGGATTCAAGTGAAGGAAGAGGCAGCTCTATGTCTCAGAAGGCATCAAGAATCAAGTCTTTTCTTCTTTGTAGGAAAAAACAATATAAGTAACCCTCCATCCAATGACACCAGAACTTCCTAGTAGGTGGTTAAAATAATAATGTATTCTTCTAACACCAAGGCTTTTATGCTAATGTCTTCTTACTTACACATTTTCTGAGGCCTCCCCCAGTGCTCCATGGGGGAAGGGTGCCTAGCATAACTGGTAATAACCTCCAATCTAATAGCGACAGTCCTACCTGACATTTGCCATTTTCTTTCTCTCTCTGGCTCCCCTTTTTTAGAAATCTTATCTGGGAAGCTACTTGAAGGTGTCCTGTGATGACTTCTGCTGATAGTGCCAAGGGAGACCCCAGGGTCTTTACCTCAGAGAATGATAATCCCATCCTTTCAAATTATCAGGCAAGAAAAACTGGGAGTCAACCAAGACTCACCGATAAATTCTAGCAATTCTTTGTCATTTTTATTCTTGCTTTTCTCTGTCTGGAATGCTCTGTCTTTAGGTATCTTTATGACTTATTCCTGCACTTTCCTTCAGGTCTCCACTCAAATGCCATCAGGGGGGGCTTCCCCGATTGGTCTAGAATAAAAACACCTATTTATCTTCTTTCTCCTAACTCCCCCATACCTTTCTTTTAGCAAGGTATGTAGTATTAGTGTGTTCCTGGAATGGTTAATGTCTCCTAATGCTGCTACAGCTGTAAACTCACTTATCCACCATTCATACATTACAAAAATGCCACCACGTGGCAGAGACCATGCTATGTTATAAAGATAGATAGAGGGACAAAGGAAAGACATCTGTTCTCATTCTAGTGGAAGACACAAATAAAGAAGTGAATAAATGTATTGCACCATTTCATAATGGAAATAAACAGGAAAACCTATTGGGAGTATCTTAACTTCAGTAGTCAACAGAGGCTTTTATCAGGAAAGAATTGGAAAGTGAAGGTTTCATAAGCCTCTTCTCTGTCATCTTCTAGTTCTCACCCCTATTATCCGTGGGCTCTACTCCAGGTCCAGGAGCCAGGCAAGGAGTAGATGCTATGTCACCCCGTCCACAGATCCATCTTCCTCTTTTTGCTACATCTTCCTCCCTTTCCTACTGTCACTTCTGCTAATTGCAAGACAGAGCTTCCAGTACTGGATATGTATGGGCACCAACATATGTTTCAGGGATAGTAGGACTGGGAAGAAGATGGGTTCCTCCCCATGAGAGTTGTCAGTCTTGATTTAGCCATGTGCTATGACATTCCATAATGTTCCACCTCCATGTGGTAGCTGTCTGCCCAAGTCTAATCTTATAGCCCTTGTGAGCTCAGAAAACTCTAATAAGCTTTTTCAAGGCACAAAACAATGACCTTTTTAAAATGAAAATCTGGTCATACCACCCCTGCCTGAGTCTAAAACCCTACAGTGGCATCCCACTTTCTTTTAGGATAAAAGTCACTTCTGTACCTTGACCTGTGGATCTTGTATACATAGTCTTGCTCCAGCCTCACCAGGCCCATATCCCATCAAACCCACACTGGGCATCTTTCAGTCCTTTTATTTCATCCTGCTCCTTCCCTTCATCAGGTTTTGCATAAGACATTATTTATTTCTGAAATGCTTTCCCCTCTGTCTTAACCAAGTTAATTTAACCTTAAGACTTAGCTCAAATATTTCTCCATGGAAACCTCTCATGATCCCTGTCCCTCTCCTTTATAGCATGTAGCTTGGTTGCAGTTTCATATTGATCTGTTTGATACCTTATTCATGCTGTCTTCCTCATTAGAGAATAGACTCCATGAGGCCTGGAACTGTGACCATTTCTACTGACCACTGTGTGCCCAGCATGATCCCATGGCTTGCAATGTAGCAGGTACTTGTCAATGTATGTTGAATGAGTAAATGATTGAATTAATTAATTAATTAATGAAAATCTTTTTCTTTGTATTACTCTTCAAGCATAAACAAGATCAATAATAGTTGTTGGAGTAAAAGGTAATCCTTGTCCTCTGGACAGGAAATATTGGGTCACTGTTCATAAGAGGCCACTAACGTCCTTGCACTTGCAAATTGTTTATTTGTTGGTTTTGCTAAAGTGCATCTTAGCAAAGGGGTATTTCAGGAAAACTAACTGGAGTGAACTGACCCATACTTTTGTATCACAGTTTTGAGTATGGGCATTTGTGAGCATCAGTTTGTGAATAATATTATTTTTACATTTATATTCCCATCTTTCTACATTTATTTTCCCATCTTTCCTTTTCTACTATTCCTTCCTTCTCAGCCCAAGTTACACTTATTTTTTTTCAAAGGTTGGTGGTGTAAATGGAATAAAATTAGTTAGAATCATAAATGAGATTCAAGAGGAGTAACCAGCATAGGGTTGGGAAATGGATGCCCCTCCCTCCTCCTCTATAATTTATTGTTTTTCTTCTGTGGGAAGCCAAATGATATTTCTCTAATTAACAGACACAGGCAACTATCGTATAAATCAACATCACAGCCTTTTTAGTGATGCAATCACTTTATGATCAGGGGGCATAAATTAAACATCACAAATGCATCTCAAGAAGCAAATCATAATGGAATAAAAGAAAGTGGTGTTGCCTGGCTCCGGAGACTGTCTGGGTACCAAAAGCTATCTTCGCTCTGGGAAATTCTGGTTTTACCCCAGCATAACTGGGGAATCTATCCTGTCACCCTGTGGACAGGGATGTCACACATTCATGTACTTTCTGTTGTACCTTGCCTATAAGCATAACTGTGTGTTTGGAAACGAGAGAACCCAGGATCTGGGTGCAAACCTCAGCTTTGGTACTTACTCTCTTCATGACTTTTAGGAAGTGACTGTCTCCTTAGCTAATTTTTTCATCTATAAATTGGAGCCAATAAGGATACTTACTTCATTGCATGATAGTGTGCATGAACACATTAATGCACACAAAGCACTTAAGATAATGTTTGACATGTAAAGAGAAGTTTAATTAATTTGAACTATTATGACTACGGTTGTGATTCTCATTATTGTCAGCCTCATATTTAGGGTCTCTATTTTAGTGTCATAATCACTTAAAACGCTGATTTCTGGGCAGAAGATTCATAGTCTGATTCCACAGTCTGGGTGGAACCAAGGATGCTGCGTTTTCAACAACCTCCATAATGCTTCTGCAGGCAGTCTGTGAACCACAGTGAAAAAACTCTGTCCTACGACATGCATAAGGAATTGAGGCATTTGCTGAATACCTAACTCAGTCTAAATTCTACCCTCTAAGAACAAGATTCTGCCAAAAAACATCCAGGGAGCAGATTTAAACTTATTTTTATATTTCCTTCTAGGAAGTGGACTCTGGGTGGGTTTTCCAGGGAGCACCCCCCTTTCCCCACTCTCCAAGCTCAAAGCAAGATTGCTGTAGCTATGGAGATTGGCTGGAAGATGAGGCCCATGGGGGAAAGGGGGAGGTGGGGGCTGGCAGGGAGAAAAAGGAGGAGAAGAACTACAATGAATCTTTTCTGCTCACACATACATGGATCAGCTCTTTTCTCCAGCCCCCCTTTCCCAAATTTGGTGATTATTTTAATATTTCCTCCAAACCCAGAACCTTGGAGAAAGGATAATAGGTTGCAGTTTATAAAAAATTTATCTATTCATAATCTCACATAAAATTCTCAGTTCTATGGGACCAGGAGAAAGGAGAAATTATTATCTCCATTTTACAGATGAGAAAACTGAAGTTCAGAAATGAAAAAGGATTTATCCAAGTCACACATTTCCTAAAGAACAGAGTGTCTTGGCTATAGGACTTTTAATTCTAAATCTACTATTTTTTCACTGCAATGTAGAGCCCTTGGTCTTTTCCCTTGCCTAGAAGCAAATCATGACGGTGTATGTACAACCAAGTATAGATAATCATGATATTTTGAGATGAAGTTCAGGTGCTTCTGTGTCTGTGTGTCTATCTGTGTGTGGGTGGGGGATATTGGGAATGGGGTTCAGAGATACTTATTATAGCCCCTTATCCTTTTGCTCTTTGGACTTTAGTGTCCCACAGTACTATCCCAACCACCACAGCATCAGTGGCCCTGTTGAATTTTCCATTTTCTATCTAAAGAAACACTGTCTTGAGACTATAATCCTGACACTGGAAACCTGTTCAGGAACCATGGTCCCTGGAAGTCATGGAGCACTTTAATGGAATGCCATGACATTTTAAGGGTTGAAAGAATTATGTGTTTAAGGATGAATGGTATGTTTTCTTTTCCTCTTTAACCCTTCTTCTATTGAGTCATCTAGGCATGGCATGTTGACTGCTCAAGGGAACAATAAAGCCCAACTACAATATAGAGAAAAAGGAAAAGTCCTGTATTGGTTCTTAAGTTTCCAGAGTCTGAGCTGCAGGGTAAAAGAAGATTCACAAGCACAGATTTGAACAGACATCTAGGAGAGTCTGATAAGTAAATTTTCTTGCCCTCAAGAATAAAAGAAAACCCTGGACTTTGGGACCAGAAGGTTAGCAGGAAAATAAATAGTAAAAAATTGGTGGGAAAATGAGGTGGACTCTGAAGTAAAGGGAGCATATGGGACAGAGCAAAACAGCACCCAGAGGCACACCAGCCTTTGCTGAAGCAGCCTCTGAAGAGGTCTTGGGTGTGGTTTATACTTGGGAGGTGGATGGGACCTCTTCGCTATCTGCCCAGCCACCACTCAGTTAAGCTTAATACAGAACCTGGGTATCTACAGTGCCTGTCCTTCTCAGTAGACAAGCCTTGACACAGCCAGAGCATTGCTGGCTGACAGACCCATCAGAGCAAGACTCATCGGTGCCCCATGACTGATCTCATCCAAACCATCCCATGTGGCCAACTGCCATTTTAATGTCAAGGGTGCTTGCACACATTTGAGGCAGAAGACAGGCACCCTGGGCATCCAGACAGTGTGGTGGTGTTTAAAGAAAGCCCCTCAGCATCAATACATGATTAGGACCAGTTGGACCATCTCAAAAATCTCCCTCCTATTTTTAGAACCAAAACAATGGTCAATAAACCATGCTACAATATATATATGGGAAATAGGACCATGTAATGTTGTTCCAGGTTAGATATAACTTTTGATTGCATTTGCATATAAACATGTAAATGCAAGGGTCAATAGTTAAAAAAAATATGGTAGGAAGAAATTGAAATGAGAAAAATCTCTATTCTTGTTTGTTTTGTTTTTGAGTCAGAGTTTCACTCTGTCACCCAGGCTGGTGGCATGCTCACAGTCATTGCAGCCTCAGCCTGCTGGGCTCAGGTGATTCTTCACCCTCAGGCTTCCAAGTAGCTAGAACTACAGCCTTGTGCCACCATGCCTAATTATTTTTATTTATTTACTTATTTATTTGAATTGGAGTCTCACTGTGCTGCCCAGGCTGGGGTGCAGTGACACACTCATGGCCACCGTAGCCTAACCTGCTGGGCTCTGGTGATTATTCTGCCTCAGGTTTCCAAGTAGCTGTAACTACAGGCACATGCCACCATGCTCAGCTAATTTTTTGATTTATTGTAGAGATAAAGTCTTGCCAAGTTGCCCAGGCTGGTCTCGAACCTGTGAAAATCTTGATTCTTAGTCTTGCATGCATTTATGGGTTTGTTGATACAGTATCCATTGGTTGAAAATCTGAAAGGAGAGCCACTATTTGATTGTAGTGGCGAGATCCGAGGTCTGGTTCATAGAGCATCAGTTTCCAGGTAGGAATGTTGTGCTCCAAGAATTCCTGCTCTTTCCCTGGAAGTAATGTCCAGTTTGCTTTTGTGCCTGACACCTGATACTGGCTGGTGCTCTCAGTGGTGACAAAAACAAGGGTGGAGGTGAGCTGGAGCAGTGTTGCTACAACAGTGGTTGTGTGTGGCACCTTTGAGGTCAGAAGAAATATACCAGGTCTGAGTTAGCCTGTTTTTCTTAAATGTGGGCCACAATTCATGAGCCAACCTATCATTTCACTGATCCCATCAGATGCAGCCAAAGTCCAAAGCTATAAAAATCTTCTTGAGAGGTCTGGAGGTAGAACAGTTGCCAAACTTCTGCTGTAACAACCATGCCTATAGTCCCCCCTGCTATTCTGAAATCTGAATTCCATCCTGTGTCAGCAATCTTTCTGTTAAGGCTTATTGATCTGGAGACGGGTGAACTCATTTTTCTTTTCAAGGTATGAAAATGGACTTGGTCCTGGCATTTAACTCAATGGTGAGAGGATGTCGGTTTCCTGCTCCTTCTTGCCCACTCCATCTAATTAACATGAAGCCTACCTTCTTTGATGAGTTCATAAGTGTTTCACACACAGACGAGATGTAGCAACTTTGCAAGACACTGTTTAAAGATCTTCGACATCTGAGAAAGCCACAAAATCCAATAATCCTACTTTCAGAACTCCAGGGTGTCCACGGAGATCAATCTCATATCTAAACATCACATAAAGAGAGTGCATTGCATTATAGACTGGTTTCTATTGAACACCACCTAAGAAAGCATTAGACAGTTAAAAAAAAAGATCGAGTCTCTACCAGAGGGAATGGAAAGGTTGTCAAATTCTGGAAATTTTTCCCTTGATTAAAACTGCACTTTCAAAATTGTTGCATTATTAACAAAAGTCAGCTTAGCTAAATTTTTCTTTCCCACCCATTCCTGATGGATAAGATGTTGGGAATAAACTGGAGGGGCTTTTATATTCTTCTTTGGGCACAAAGTTGCTATTAATTCTTCCCTTGGTAACTGCACAAGGTACTTCTGAGAAGGGTAAATAGTGTTGGTGAGTACCTAGAGCTGTGGCCACGCTGGCATGTGCCCCTCAATGCAAAGTGTTTTGTATTTGTAGGAAATGGAATCCAAACAAGAAAAAATGGAGCACTAGATTCAGAAATGCCCTGGATGTCAAATACGTATGACTTTTTGGAGGGTTCTCCTTATCAGAGAAATGGCAGGGTCCAATTCTTATGGCCTCAAGTGTATCTAGAGCAAGCACTGTGAAGAGCTTCCTTCTGCTGAACCTGATGAGAGCTATTTAAGTGAAATCTTAGCACAATGCCCCTTATTTCCTGAATTCTAATAGCATCTAATTCTTTCTTGAACTCTAATCCATTTTCTTTAGGATAAGAAATCACTTGGCTCCACATATTTATTTTTCCCAGTATGTTAATCATCATTAATATTTTTAAACCTATTCTCCTTGAAACACTCAATCCATGTGCATGGATAGGAAATAAATATTCTTGTGATTAATAAAGCTTGAATAAAGAAGTGTTGGTGAAACAACATTTTTATGTTTTTGTCTTTTTTTTTTTTTTTAAGTCGGGGTCTTATTATGTCACCCATGCTGGAGTGCAGTGGCATGATCAGGACTCACCACAGCCTTGAACTCCTGGGCTTAGGCAATCCTTCTGCCTTAGGCTCCCCACCCAGTAGCTGGGACTACAGGCATGGACCACCTTGCCTGGCTTATGTATGTATGTATGTATGTATGTATGTATTTATTTTTGTAGAGATGAGGTCTCACTATGTTGCCTCGGCTGGTCTCTATTGCCTGGGCTCAGGCGATCCTCCTTCCTCAGCCTCTCAAAGTAATGACATTATGGGCATGAACCACTGTACCCAGCCAATTTTTTTTAACTGCAAGACTTTTTAGAGCCTTTAATGTGCTCAGATCCCTGTGAATTTGCAAGGGGTTGGGGAGTGAAGCTACTGTTGAATTTCCTAAACAGTTAATTATGAAATTATCAACAAATTTCTTTCTCTCAACTAACTTCTTGAGAGTATACTTTGGAAAATGCTGCTCCAGATTCACATTTCATTCCATTAGCATCTTACAGTTGAGTCTGGGAAGAATACATCTGAAGAAAAGAGAAAGTCAGGTAAGTTGGAAAATTTTCTTTAAAATAATCTCTCTTGTGAAGACACAACTCACAGAATGGAAAAAAAATATTTGCAAACTATGCATACAAAGGCCTAACAACCAGCATCTATAAGAAACTCAAATTGATAGAAAACAAACAAACAAAAAACCATTCAGAAGTGGGCAAAAGACATGAACAGACACTTCTCAAAGAAAGACATACAAGTAGCCAACAAACATATGAAAAAAATGCTCAGCATCACTAATCATCAGAGAAATGCAAATCAAAACTACAGTGAGATACCATCTCACACTGATCAGAATAGTTATTATTTAAAAAGTAGTAGGCCAGGCTCGATGGCTCAGCCTATAATCCCAGCACCTTGGTTGGCTGAGGCAAGTGGATTGCCTGAACCCATGGGTTTGAGACCAGCCCGGGCAACTTGGCAAGACCAATACAATACAATAAATCAAAAATTAGCCAGTCATGGTAGTGTGTGCCTGTAGTTCTGGCTACTTGGAAGGCTGAGACAGAAGGATCACTGAAGCCCAACAGGACAACACTGGGGTGACTGTGGGTGTGCCACTGCACTCCAGCCTGGGCAGCGGAGTGAGATCCAATTCAAAAAAAAAACAGGTATTGGCAAGGCTGCAGAAAAAAAGGGAATGCTTGTACACTGTTGGTAGGAATGTAAGCTAGTTCAACCTTTAGAGATAGCAGTTGGAGATTTCTCAAAGCATTAAATATAGAGCTACCATTCAACCTAGGAATCCCACTTCTGCAAATATACCCCAAAGAACGCAAATCACTCTACCAAAAAGACATCTCCACTTGGATGTTTATTGCAGCACTATTCACAATAGCAAAAACATGGAACCAACCCAGATGCCCATTTAAGGTGGACTAGCTAAAGAAAATGTGGTACATATATGCTAGGGAATACTACGCAACCAAAATGAAGACTTTTGCAGCAACATGGATGCAGCTGGAGACCATTATTCTAAGTGAATTATCCCAGAAACAAAAAACTCAATACACCATGCTTTCACTCATAAGTGGGCACTGAACATCAGGTACATATGGGCACAAGAATGGTACAACAGACATTGGGCGCTACTAAAGGAAGGAAGAATGGAGGGGGTATAAAGGATGCAAAACTATCCATAAGGTACCACGCCCTCTACTGGAGGGAAGGCTCATCAGAAGCCCAAACCTCACCATCACACAATATACTTACGTAACAAATCCTCACATGTACCCCCACAATTCTAAAATATAAATAAATAAATGTAATTAAATTCTCTCTCTCTCACACATCTCCTTTGGGCTCTTCCAAGACTCGTTTTTCAAAACTGTGAATGCTTGCCAAAGTCTCTAATTCAAAGGCAGTTACTGGTCATTGGGCTGGATCTGAGTTGCCACAGATAAAAAAAACACCTTGAGAATTAAGGACATTTCTTTGATCAACTCCAAGTTCTTCATGTTTGTTCTATTCCTATGCACTTAAGAAAATCTTGTAGAAGAAGTCTTGCCTATTTCATGTTCAACATCTGAACGAAAAGTTTTTAAAAATCCCATCGGTGCTAAGTGGCTCAAATCCACCTACTTTCTACTATTTATCAAACTGCTTGTATCTTTCCCTGAATATCTTATGATATCCTCTTTCAGCCAGTGAAAAATCTAAGATAAACTCCTCGAGTTTGGTTTCCAGTACTTTAGTCTGTAGTATGATTACTCTTATAACTTTATTTGACCTAACTCCTAGCATTCCTCCCACACCCTCTCTCTCAAGAGTTTTAATTTTGAATTTGTAAAATATGGGTCAATGCCTCCTGGGACATGCACAGATGCGGGATTTGGGACAAAAACAGGTTAGGGAAGTGCTAAAATCAGAAAACCTCAATAGGAGAACTCTAACATGTCCTCATACTATCCTCTATGACTTCTCTTTATTTTGTACTAGTTCCAAGTTAAGTAAATTCCATGCTGTTTAGTTGGTGAGACACTAACTCTTTTATGGCAAAATGAATTAGTGTGTTATTTATATATTTTAAACTTAGTTAGACACTCCCTTAAGGCTCACAGCCAAACCAATAAAGTTATGTTTGAAGATGGAGTTTGAAATTCTATTTTCATTCATTTTAATGGTTTACAAGTAAATTGCATTTTCGACTTCATTCTGTGACATAAGTCAATAGGTATCCAATGTAAATGTAGTTCATTTATATTTGAATTGATGTTCTGTCCACCATTACCTTATGTTTCTAATGCATTCTGATACATTAGTAAATAGACTTGTCTGATTAATCATTAGCACATGAACAGAATTAGCTGCTGCCTGCCAAATGGAATTATTGACATTGATAAGAGGACCAACAATAGTATCACCTGGAAATGAATTGTGTGAGTAATTGAAGGATGAAAAAATACCCCAATAAATATGGAGAACTCTGATTATATTTCATGAATTCTCTATATGATAGACATTTTATAATTTTATTAAAAAAATACTTTTTCTAACACTCAAAATTGATGAAATAATGTCTTGATTTATTTTACAAAGTGAATTGCTTAAAACCTAAACATGATTTTTAGTCTAGGGGAAAATTTTCTTGATAGTTGTCAGTAGAGAATGAAAGAGGCTTTAGAAACTTGAAGAAGAAAACAGAACACAAGAAAAGCTTCTAGAAGCCCTCTCTAGAATGATTCAGAAAGTGAAGTTTAGTCCTGTTTAACCTGAATACTTATGTCCCGGGTAGCCTATCTCATTCCAGTTTTGGCTGAGAAACTTGTCCAAGTGTGAACACAGGTATACAGATGCATGTTGTCATTTGCACTCACACACACACACACACACACACACACACACACACACACACACACACGGTGGCACAGATTTATATTTTTAAGAAACCTCATGCTGTGTGCTTTTTTATTTACCAACCCTTAGTGCTATACTTAGGCAAAGGGGAACAGCCTTGAAGGCTATGTACTGACACTCCAGCAAGTCCCAGGGATAAGGCAGCATGACATACCTAAAAGGGTCATAGCCCCATCATTTTGAAAATGCTCATGTAACTCTGCTTTGTTATTGTCTGAGCCATTAGATTTAAAAGCCCTTCTGTGTGATTGCCAAGTACATTAATGTGAACAAATGATAAAAGTCTAGCTGCTTGAGCTGCCAAAACTTGTGCAATGTCTTAAGGCAGCAGAGCAGTGTGGCAGCATGTTGCCGAATCACTATTTCTGGGACCTGTTTTATTCTGGGTTTTAAAGTGGCACCAAGGATGGCAAAAAGAAATGCTGTTGTGGATGTCTTTCCCCCAGTTTTACCTGAAGCTCAAGTGCTGCGTGCTTGAGAAGTATGACTCATGAATATGCCTCAGGGCAGTCTCCCTAGGATATTTCCTTAACTCTTCTTATTCTTATTTCCTTCGTGAGCCAAGATTCTGAAGAAACATGAGCAGGAATCTAAATACTAGTATATTCCTTAAAGATTCACTTTCTCTTCCCTCAGTTTCCCCACATGTCAAGAGGTGATACTAATAACTGCTGTCTTTCCTATCTACCAGAGTGCTTGAATTTCATACAATACACATTTCATACAAAATGATGCTTATGAAAGCATTAAGAAAGGGATTATCAAATGCAAGATGGCACAGGTCTTGTTTTATTAGTATGTCTGCTACCTTTAAAATTAAAAGCTAATTAAAGAGCTATATAATGACTTGGCATTTCAGGCAGCATGGACTGGGCAAATGTTTATTGAATTTAAGTTAACTCAAATAAAAAGCTGCATATCTGCTCTTTTCATTTCAAGTTTGGGGCAGAACTTTCTCTCTTTTTTTAGTGACACCTTCAAGACTTGTCTTCTGTCCATTCGTTCAGACCACACACTGGATGATACATGGATTTCTTTTGAGGCTCATAATGTAACAGCAGGTTGGATGACTAGAAGATTTGTGTGGGTCCTGAATAACACATGCTTTCTTTGATCTTGGTTCTAGTGGGAAGCTTCCACTATTGTCCTGATAGGCCATGTTCCCTAGGATTTGTCAAAGGAAATAGGATGGGCCACCATGCAGGCACACGAAAATGCCAGTCTCATTTGTTGCTTGAGGACCTAGAGCATTGTTGAGGTAGAATATGGGAAAAAGTAGTTATGACATGAGCTCTGGAGTCCAGTTGCTTTCATTCTCATCCTGGGTTTCTCACTTATATTCTTACTCATATTACTGTTAGCATATCTCTACCTCAGTCTTCTCATTTACAAAATAGGAATAATATCACTGAACTTGTGGAATTGTTGAGAAGAGTAAAAGAACAAAACATATAAATCACTGAGTATAATGTCAAGCCCACACTAAGCATCCAAAAAAGCTTATGAAAAGGGCTTGCTATTGTATAGTCAAAGATAGTGATTATGGTGATGGTGAACAGAGATGATGCAGAATTAGTGGGAAATGGATTTGATTGCCTACAAGACAGGATATTAAAACGTTTGAAAACTGTTCTTAGATTCCCTTGGATGTTAACCGTGTGATCCTCAAAGTGACTCAAGCCTGAGATGTGAACAAAGGTCTCTTTCCCCAAACTATGCATTTGCCTCTTTCATTTCTTTTGTAGGGATTATTGTCTGGTTCACAGCCATATTGCCAGCACTAAGAACTGTGCCTAGTGGCCAATCGGCACTCAATAAATATTTATTTATTTATTTTCATAATCAATATTTTTTATTATGATATTATGGGGTACAGTTAAGGGTTAGATATACAAATATACTTCGTTCAGGCACCCTTGTTGATAAGAGGTGTCTCCCCGTCCCCAGACAGGTATTTATGACCGTTAATCCCATCTCCCTTCTCCTCCCCACCCCATAGTTTCCCACTACTGTCAGTCATTTTCTTATAGTATTATGTTGGATGTTCAAGGTTCACTATATGAGTGAGAACATGTGATACTCAGATCTTTGTTTCTGTGAGAGGTCACTCAGTATTATGACTACTACCAAAAGTAGGCCTTTTGCTTTTTTTATTTAGCTTGAGACTCATTTGCCAGATTCATTGCAACTGAGTCTCTTTTCCTTTCACCTAAAATAAAAGTAAGAGAGGAGTGTTTACTTCTTAATGAAATAGGCCAAGTTTATTTGAGAGTTTCAGCACCAGGCCCTATAAATACATCTCCATTTCTGCCATACGACATAACTGGTGATCTAGTGGGGTCACCGCCAATGAAGCTGTCATTGAGAAAGCAGTTGGAACATAAGGACATTATATGCTTCACCCAATCCCAAAGTTGGATCCTCATGTAACATCACTTAATTTCCTACAACAGCACCCAGAAAAGTGGCAGCAAGTCATTCTCTGGGCGGGGCAAGGAAGCCAGGAAGTGTGATATTTTATTAATTATTACAAAAATAAACTGCGGGGCTGAGACTCGCTACTGCAAAGCACAAGTGCGAAAATCCCACTTTGTTGGTGAAGAAAAATTTCTCAACTACAAAGATCTTCTCTCAGCAACACATAAAGTAGGAGAAAATAATAAGGATAATAAGGTGTAGACATTATCAGCATTTTAAACAAATGAAAAAGTTTATCTCTAGTAGTAATGTTGTAAATCATATTTCCTTTCATGATAGTTTTATATTCTGCAGTCTTGTGCATTTTCTTCTCAAAATTTTTTTCCCAAAAATAATCTAGGAAATAGGTTGTCCACTGATTCATTTCTTGCAAGATGTTAGCTATTAATAATGCTCTCATTTCATAATTTTTCCCTCTTTGGAATGCATTCCAGATGTTCACCTTGCAATCATGAATTTTAAGTGCTTACTGTTTCAAGCACTTCTTGTTCCAGGAACCTTAAGCCAGTTTGTAACACTCTTTTGAGAACCTTAAGGAGACTGTGAATAGTTGAGAGGGAGAACAAGAAAAAGAGCAAGAGAGAGCAAGCACATGCGTGTGCTACAACAGGTGGATATGAATATAGATGTGGAAGGAGACACACAATTTTGACTTCTTGATATTTGATGACTATATGTCATCATGTTTTTTAAAAATTTGATTTCATTTTTCTATTTTTAATAAATATTCTTTTAAAATTGATTTTAAAAATAAATTGATTACAGAGTAACATTAAGATAAATAAAAACGGGTTCAATCTTTGGTTTGGACTAATATTTTGAAAAAAAAAGGCAACTAAAGGAATTCTCAAGCCAACCTGTGCTCTGTGTGGCATAAATTGCTGTCAGTACAAGGTAGCATGAAAACATTGGTCATAGAGGAGATTATGAGAACAAAACAAAATGGATATGTTATCTATTACATGTTTATTAGGCAAAAACCAAGATAGGATTTTTGATCAAGAAGTAATCTTAGTTCTTATGATTTGGTCCATGACAGTTACTTTCTGTTTGAGCAAAGTCTGTGGTGTATAGTATTGTTTATGAAGTTCTGGTCCATTTGTTAGGAATAACTTGCATGCTTAAGATGAGCAAAGTTTTGGGTATCCCTATATCAATTCAGTATATAATTAGGGTAAGTTTTGCTGTTGTAACAAAGAGACTCAACACAACAAGAGGTATAAAGAACAAATGAGTTTGTTTTTCTTTTGTGGACCAGTTCCCATGTGAACAGTCCTATTTGACAGGGAAGCCTAGCTCTTCATATTCATTCATGGACAAAGGTTCCTGCCAAATCATTGTTCAGTTACATCTGGGGCACAATTATCATCACATGATTCAAGCAGGGCTGCTATGATATTCAGGTTCTGGTTAGCAGGAAGAAGAAATTGTGGAGGAAAAGAATCTAGTAATTCAAGAACTAGACGTATGACTTTTTGTCACATTCTGTAGGTGAGACCTTTGTCATCTGGTCAACCAACTGCAAGAGGTCTGTAAAATGTGGTCTAGATGAATAGATGGGAGCCCTTTTGCAATTCCATTCCTGTGAAGAGAGGGGAAGATAGATTAGCTGGAATTCTAACAGTCTCTATCACAGCTAGTGCCTTTCTGCCATGTCCAAAATTTCAGGCCTGTGTACCCATGACTCACCTCCAGCCCCAAGGCACAGGGTTATAGACCTTTTATCAGGCTTCAGTTTGGTTGCTCTTTTCCTTCCCTTAGTCTCTCCTTATCCACCTCTCCAGTAGCTATAATCTCAAGATAACAATGTTCATATCCCTTTTCTTTATCTTTCTCAAGCCTGAAGGACGAAAACAAACCAATAAATGCTATGCCCATTTTATCTTATCCATTTACCTTCTTTATTCCAAATTAACCAAAATTTTCTCTTTTCTATTCCTTTCTAACACATAAAGGCAGGAAATTGCCTTGAAATAAGCACACTAAATAAACCTAATCAAAATACTTGCTGGCTAAGCAAAATTTCATATCTTCTTTTTCCATGCCACCTTTACAGGAGTAACTTGGCAACATTTATTCTTTGTTCATTGTGGCTTCATGGGCTGATATGAACTGTGTGAAAATACCTGTTGCTCATGTTCACTGTGTTAGCTCTTGAAATCTACATGAGTGTGTTCTCTCATGGGAGATGGTATAGTGGAAACGGTATGGGCTTTGGCTTTAGACTGGTCTGTGTTTGAGATTCATGGGTGGTCATGGCTCCATTACTTATTTGAACCAATTTAGCCTCAGTTTCCTCATGTTTACAATGAAGGTAATAAAATCTATCTTACGTGGTTATTGTGAATATTAAATAAAGGAATTCGTGGACGTCAAGTGTCTGACTCTTATTAGGGGACCCAGTAAGGTAGCTGAGACTATTATAAAAGCAGTGAGATTAGTGACCTGAGTTCCTATGACCCCTTTGTGGTTGGCTTGTTCCTTTCATTTAGATGAAGCACTTAATCCCTCTAGAACTCAGTTTCCCTACCTATACATCAAGAATTGCCTTGTCTTACCTATGACATTGTGCTGACGCAAGAAATGAGTAAGACAATGAATGCAAAGGCACTTAAGGGGAAAAAAAAACAAGAGGCCCTAAAAAGTGCTCTACAAATATGGGTTGTTATTTCTTATCCAGGTCTCAAATTGAAATGCTGGCTGTTCTGGTTTCAAACTAAGGGATTGTATTCTTCCAAATATACAGCTGGATTCAGTATGTCCTATAGAATCCACCAAATATGAAAGATGATTTAGGCAACTAATAACATAGCAGTTTAATCCCAAGCCCTGTCACCTAAATAAATGAATAAAAAGAATTTCTTGTATATTTGGGGTCATGCTCATTTAATATTTTCATCCATTAGTCATCTCCAGTGGAAACCCACTCCATTAAATGGACATCCAGGGAAGAGTGGAAGGAAATTTACAGAATGTTGAGAGCGCTCAGCACTTTAAAAATTTGGTAAACTTGTCCTTTGGTTTCTGTTGGTGACATGATCTTATATTCAGTTGAGTGTACTATGAGAAAGAGTTTGCATATTCCTTACCATGATGTGTGTGTGTGTGTGTGTGTGTGTATGTATGTTTTATTGTTTTTATATCCTAAGGTTGGCCTTGGCAACCAAATATGGACAAATCATCTTATATATTTTAAAAACAGATGATTTTTGCTTGCTTTTTTGTGTGTATATTTGTGATTATGAAAGTGCCAGATGCAGAAAATTTTTAAAATACAGGAATTTCACAGTAAGAAATTTTCTTAAACACTTGTAACAATTAATAACTTGGTTTATTTCTTTCCAAACCTGTATGTGGCATGTCTACAGCTGTGAACTGAAAGGGCAGAAGCAGGGAGGAAGGACAATAGGATTTGAAGTTAGAGAGGTATTTTTGGATTGGGGTTGGCTATTTGTATGGTTGCTGTGGTAATGTCTGGCTGTGATGTCAAGGAAGTAGAGAGACAGAAGCAAACTTTGGAGCAGGTGTGTGTGTGTGTGTGTGTGTGTGTGTGTGTGTGTGTGTGTGTGTGTGTATGGTTTGTTTGTCCTTCCACTTTCTAGCCACCAATAGGTCTCTGGCCTGCCTTGAGGCATTCTACAATTCCTTCGTTGAGGCAGAATTCCAGAACTAACCCACCTTATTTGGTCATGGGTATGAACTATTTCCCAGATCCACTCGTCACATCTCCTCTCAGTAGGTTTTCCATCCCGTTGCTATTTTTTTTGTTTGAGTTGGAGTCTCACTCTGTCGCCCAGACTGGAGTGCAGTGGCCGCTCCTGGCCACCGCAGCCTCGACCTGCTGGGCTCCGGTGATCCTTCCGCCTCAGCCTTCCGAGTAGCCGGAATTACAGGCATGCGCTACCACGCCTGGCTGATTTTTTGATGTATTGTAGAGATGAGGTCTCGCTGCCCAGGAGGGTCTCGAACTCGCGGGCTCAGGCAATCCACTCACCTCAGCCTCCCAAAGGCGTGCGATTACAGGCTGAGCCACCGAGCCTGGCTCATCCCCTTGCTATTATGCCTATTATTTTTCTTCTACTTCTTCCCTCAACAACCTTTCTGATTTGAGCAGTCATGTTAGCAGGACTGATAGGATAGACTGGGTCCCCAGATATCAGTGACTTAAAAAAAAAAGCTTTTTTTTTTTAAACCAATGCAGTTCTACTACAGGTTGACAGAAAGATTCTGCTCATATAGTGACTCGCTGACTTAGGTTGACAGAGCTTTTATCTTGACATACATTTCTATGATAGCCAAAGTAAGAACCATTCTATGGTGCATTAAACTTCCACGCAACATGACAGGCAAATCTTCACCTTACATTTCATTAGACAAAGGAAGTTATATGGCCACATCTAACTTTATGTACCCAAAAGAAGAGACTGGCATTTTTTTCACTTAAATTTTTATTTTAAAGATGTGGAGTACAATTCATGGTTAGGTAAACAAATGGTCATTGCCTAGGTAAAGTTTGAGCCTCACTTTGGTCCCCACTTCACCTGGTTTGAGATCAGGTACCCTTATTGATGAAGTATATTCCCACCTCCGGCAGTTCCCCACTTTTGCCAATCCTTTTCTTACAGTATTATGATAAATGTTCAGGGTCCATTTATGAGTGAGAACATGTGGTACTCAGTTCTTTGTTTCTGTGATAGATCACTGAGTATATAGATTCTAAGTCCATCCAAATTGCTGCGAAGTTCATAATTTTGTCCTTCTTTATGGCTGGTAATATTCCATCATGTATATGTACCACATTTTTTAATCCAGTCCAGTTTCAATGGGCAGCAAGGTTGGTTCCATGCTTTTGCTATGTGAATAATGCTGCAATAAACATGCATGTGCAGGCATCTTTTTTCATAGAGTGATTTGAGTTCCTCCAGGTATATTACCAGAATGGGGATTGCTGGGTCATATGGAAGGTTGATTTTCAGATCTTTTAGGAATTGCCAAAATGTTTTCCACAGAGGTTGTACTAGTTTACACTCCCATCAACAGTATAGAATTCTCTTTTCCCTGCATTCTCTCCAGCATCTGTTGTTTTTTGAGTTATTAGTGATTGCCACCCTGACTGAAGTTAGGTGGTATCTCAGTGTGGTTTTAATTTGCATTTCTTTGATGATTATTGAGGTGGGTCATTTTTTCATGTATCTGTTGGTTGCTTGTATGTCTTCTTCTGAGAAGTGTCTATTCATATCTTTTGCCCATTTTTAAATAAGGTTTTTTTTTTCCTTTCATCATTGTAGATCCTGGATGCTAGGCATTTGTCAGATTTACAGTTGATAAATAGTTTTTCCCAGTCTGTGGGCTATTCTTTTGCTTTGCAGAAGCTTTTCCGTTTGGTGAGCCCCACTCGTCTATCTTATCTCTTATGGCATGGACATTTGGGGTTTTGATCAGGAATTAGTAACCAGTTCCAATTTCCATAAGGGTGTCTCCTGCATTTTCTAAGGTTCTTATAGTTTGAGGTTTTGTGTTTAGGTCTTTGATCCATTTAGAGTTGATTTTTGTGTATAGTGATTGGTAAGGGGCTTGTTTTAATCTTCTGCATGTGGCCAGTTTTCTCATCACCATTTACTGAATAAGTTCTCCTCTCCCCAGTGGTTGATAGTGGAGGCTTTGTTAAAGATGAGTTCGTTGAGAAATTGACATTTTGCTTAAAGAATCTCTATCTTGTTCCACTGGTTTATATGCCTGTTTTTGTACATATACCAGGCTGTTTTGGTTATTGTAAACTTATAATAAAGTCTAAAGTCTGGAAGTGTGATATCTCCCACTTTTCTTATTTTTCTGATGATTATTTTGACTATTTGTAGTCATTTATGTTTCCATATTAATTTCCATATTGTCTTGGCCAGATCTGAGAAAAATGATACTGTTTAATGGGTTGTGCATTAAATCTGTAGGTATCCTTGGGTAAGATGGACATCTTAACACTGTTGATTCTCCCAATCCAGGAGAATAGAATGTTTTTCCATTTTTTTATTCCTTCTTTCACTTCTTTGTGCAGTGTTTTGTAGTTTTCATTGTAAAGGTCTTTCACTTCTCAGTTAGGAAGATGGCAAGGTATTTCATCTTTTTTGCTGCTATTGTAAGTGGGATTGTGCTTTTTATTTGGTTCTCTGCCTGTTTGTTGTTGGTGTATAAGACTGTGACCATCAGCTGGGCACAGTGGCTCACATCTATAATCCCAGTACTTTGGGAGGCCGAAGTGAGAGGATTGCCTGAGCCCATGGGTTCAAAATCAGCCTGGGTAAAATAACAAGACCTTATCTCTACAATAAATCAAGAAAATTTGGCCAAGCATAGTGGCACATGCCTATGGTTCAAGCTACTTGGAAGACTGAGGCAGAAGGATTACCTGAGGCCAGCAGGGTGAGGTTGCAGTGGCTGTGAGCGTGCACTGCACACTGAACTCCAGCCTGGGCAACAGAGTGAGACTCCAACTCAATAAATAAATAAGTAAATAAATAAATAAATAAAATAATGTGACTGTCTTTTGCACATTGATTTTCTGCCCTGAGACTTTGCCAACATCCTTTATCAGTGCAAGAAGATTTTTGACAGATTTTCTTGGATTTTTTGAGGTATCAATCATATTTTCAACAAAGAGGGATAACTTGACTTCCTCTTTTCTATTTGGGTGCCCCCGATTTCCTTCTCTTGTCTGATTGCTCTAGCTACGGCTTCCAACACAATATTGAACAGGAAGGAAGAAAGCGGGCAGTCTTGTTCTGGTTTTCAGGGGAAACACTTCTAATTTTTGTCCATTTAGCAATATGTTAGCTGTAGTTTTATCATAGATGGCTCTTACTATTTTGAGGCATATTCCCTCTATGCCTAGGTGTTCAAGGGTTTTTTATCAAGAAAGGATGCTGGATTTTATCAAAAGCTTTTTCACTGTCTAATGATATAATCATGTGATTACTATTTTTACATCTGTTGATGTATTTAATTACATTTATGATCTTGCTGATGTTGAGCCAGCCCTGCTACCTGGGGATGAAGACTACTTGGTCATGGTGAATGATTTTTGAGCTGTGTTGTTGGATCCAATTTGCTAGAATCTTATTGAATATTTTTGTATCTATGTTCATCAGGGATATTGGCCTGTAGCACTCTTTCTTTGGATCTTAACTCAGTTTGGGTATCAGTGTAATGCTGACCTCATAAAATGATTTGAGGAGAGTCCCATCTTTCTTGATTGCTTAGAATACTTTAAATAGGATTGGTATCAGCTACTCCTTGTATATTTTGCAGAATTTCCCTAGAAAGTCACCTGGTCCAAGACTTTTCTTGTGGGTAGTTTTCTTAAGTCGGTATCAATTTCCCAGGTTGTTGTTGCTCTATTTAATGTCTCAATTTCTTCTTGTTTCAACCTTGGAAGGTTGTGCAATGTCAGAAATTTCTCCATTTCACTTAGGTTTTCAAGTGTGTTCCCATACAGGTGTGCATAGTAATCTCTGATAATTTTTTGTATTTCTTTAGTGCCCATTGTGATTTGATCTTTTGCATTTCTGATTGTGTTTATTTGAACTTATTCTCTCTTTTTCTTAGTCAATCTTGCTAGGAGTCCATCAGTCTTGTCTTGTTTATCCTTTCAAAGAATCAGTTTTTTTGTTTTGTTGATTTTTTTTCTATGATATTTTGTCTTCTATTTCCTGTATTTGGGCTTTTACTTTGGTGATCTGGGTTCTTCTACTGAAGTTAGAGTTTTGGGTGTCTTGTCTTTCCAGTTTCCATAGGTGATTTGCTAGGCTGTTAACTTGTGATCTTTTCATTTTCTTGATGTGTGTTTGTAAAGAAATGAATTCCCCTGTCAGTACTGCTTTCATGGCATCCTAGAGATTTTGGTAAGATGTCTTTATTTTCATTTGTTTCCAGAAATCTTTTAATTTCTGCTTTGATTTTTGTGTTGAGCCAGGAATTGTTCAGCATCATGCTGTTTAGTATCCATGTCTTTGTGGGTTTGTGGGTAGTTTTGTTGATATTGATATTTATTTTTATTCCACTGTGGCCTGAGAAAGTGTGTGGCAATATTTCAATCTTATGAAATTTGTTTATGCTTGATTTATGGCTGAAGATGTGGTCAATCTTGGAGTAAATGCCATTTAGCATAGAATAGAATGTATACTCTGTGGTTGTCTGGTGAATTGTTCTATAGGTTTATATTAAGTCCATTTGGCAAGTGACAAGCTGAAGTACTGAATCTCCCTGCTGACTTTTTGTCTCAGTGATCTACCTAGGGTTGTTAGTGGGGTATTTAAGACCCCAGCTATAATAGTATTAAGAGTCAAAAAATATCTTTTTTTGGTTTACCTGGAAGCTGCTTTATAAAGGTGGGTGCTCCTATGTTGGGTGCATGTATGTTTAGGATGGACATTTCTTGTTGATGAATTGAAACTTTTGTCATTATGTAGTGACCTTCTGTGTCTTTTTAAATTTTTGATAACTTGAAGGTTTTTTTATCTGATATATTATTGCAACTCCTGCTCTCTTTTGTGTTCCATTTTGCTGAAAATTTGTTTTCCATCCTTTTACCTTGGGTCTGTGAGTATCCACTTGTTGAGATGAGTCTCCTGGAGACAGCGTATTGTTGCATCATACTTTTTTTTTTATCCCATTTGTCATTCTATGTCTTTTCAGTGGGGCATTTAGTCCATTCACATTCTGGTTAATTATTGAGATGTGACAGTTTTTCCCTTTCATGAGGTTCTTATAGGGTTTGTTGTTGTTGTTTCTTTGTTTCTTTGTTTGCATTCTTGTGAAGAGTGTGATCACTCTTTTTTTTCTTTCTTCTGTGTTTTAATACTTTCTTAAATGTTTCTTGTAGAGCTAGTCTAGAGGTGGCATAAACTTTTAGGGATTGAATGTCTGGGAAGGACTTGAATTCTCCAACATTGATGAAGCTTAGCTTAGCTGGGCAGGGATTTCTTGGTTGGAATTGTTCATCTTTGAAAACTTTGAAGATTGAATTCCAGTCTCTTCTAGTCTGTAGTGTTTCTGTAGATAAGGCTGCTGCTATTCTAATTGTTCTTTCCCAGTAAATAGTCTGACCTTCCTCTCTTGGTGCCTTAGGATTTTTCTTTTATACCTACTTTGTGTAAGTGAATTACTATGTATCTAGGAGCTGGTCTTCTCATTTGATGTTTTGCAGGGCTTATTTGAATTTCTCGTGCTTGAATGATCACATCCTGGACAAGATGAGTTAAGTTTTCTTGGATAATTTCATGGAATGTTTGTTCCAAGATGGTCTCTGTTTCTCTGTCTGTCTCAGAAATACCAATTAATCATGGTTCAGACACATCTCTTGGAGGCTTTGTTTTGTCTTTTTAAACTTCTTTTCTATGTTTTTAACATTTTATGTTAGTTCCATATTTTGGCCCTCAAACTCTGAGATTCTTTCTTCTGCTTGGCTAATTCTGCCTTCCATGCTTGTCAGTTTGTTATTTATTTATTTCATTTCCTGTATTCTTTATTGCCACCATCAACTCCTTCATTCTTTTCTCTTGTCTCTCCTCATTTCTATTCATCCTCTCTATTAGTATCTTGGTCTCTGGGTTTGTGGTTTGAAACCAGTTGTTCTGGGGACTCTGCATAGTTTGAGTTTTGAAATCTGTATTCTCAGGTGCTGTCTCCCCAGGGGTCTGTGTGAGACCTTTGTTATTCCTTTGATTCTTCTTCATTTGTGACTATCTTTCTCCCTTTTTTCCCCTCCTCTTTTAATTCTGTTGCTCAGTGATGGAGGGGGGATAGCTTTCACTTTCGTTTGTTCAATTTCCTTTTCTTTCTCATGTAGACCCTCTGGATTTGTTCAATTTTGAAGATGGACTGGGAATGGGGGGGCTGAGCTTTTTGCAGATATGAGATTTGGTTAAGGTATGATGGGGGAAGCTGTGGTTCAGAAGCTATCTGCAGATCACAGTATCTGCTGACAAGTGTGATGGTACCCTGAAACCCACTTCCCACCACCTTACGATCTGTCCTTGTGGTGGGGGTGTATATATGCCTCCTGAAAGCAAAATGAGATAAGAAACAGGAAAAGAATGGAAAAAGGAAGAAGGGAGTTGAAAGGAAGATGAAGAGAGAGAAGAAGGAGAAGGAAAACAAACAGGCACATCAACTATCAAATAAAGAAACAAACAAAAACACAATTAAATGCAGAAACATACAAGCAAACATACAAACAAAAGTAAAACCTGATGATGCACCTGCCCTCAGAAATACCCATATGCAAACAGAAAAACTAAAAATCACTCCAAAAAAACCCAAAAACAAAACAAGCACTAAAACATAAACTAAAGCAGAGAAAAGAAAAAAAAAGAACACCCTCTGTGGCCATTTTGGAACTTCACATTCCTTTCTCAAGCACTGCTGCTGCTCTGGTCACCCTGTAGGGAGTGGAATCAGATCCAACTCACCCAACTGGTCCACTGTTGCTGCTACCATCAAGTCTTCCACTCAGATCAGATGTGTCTGTGCCTGGTCCACCATGGGGGTGGGGCGTCTGTCTCTCTGTATCTGTTCCTGAAGTTTCCTCTCCGAGTCAGAGATGGTCAATCCCAGAGGGTTGTGGAGATTGCCTCTGGGTCCCAGGCTGGAGGGTGAACAGAGCTGGGCATAGTGAACAGAGCTGGGCATAGACTCCCCAGGGGTCTGTGTAAGACCTTTGTTATTCTTTTGATTCTTCTTCATTTGTCACCACAGGTTTTTGGTCAGTCCCAGGACAGAGAAAATGGTGGCAGTCAGTGTCTCCTCACCAGAGGTGGGGCCCAGCTCCAGATTTCCTCACTGTGTACCCTTTCCATGGTTCCCTCTGCCAACACTCAGCCCACTATCATGGGTGGTGGCATGGGCCAGGTGCTGAGGAGCAGCTGACCTCTGCTGCCTCCTCCCAAGAGATCCCCGAAAATGGCTGATGATCCTGCATACTGGAGGCTCCAATCTCAGGGCAGCAGTAGGTTGCAGTCACCTCCAGAGGGGAGTCCCAGGTGCTTGATCCAAAGTCTCCCTTCAGACAGACTTTCACTCACCCAGCTGCGCTCACCCATTCACACAAACTGTATGGCCTCGCCCTTGCAGAGACTTTCAGGTTTCCACCAGTTCCACTGCCATCTTGCCTCTCCTGTGGAATGTTTTTGAAAATTCCTAATGACTTCCTCACTGGGCTATGGGAGTACCACTTGCCCTCAAGAGAGACTCTGCTGCACTCAACCAAGCTTTTTCCAGGTGTTGGCAGCAGGTGTATAACCTATGAGCTCTGCTTCATGAATCCTAAATCCTTGTCAGTATGATTGTCCTACTGGAAGGTCCTGGAGAGTGGGGCCTGTCTGCTCATTTTTCTTTATTAAGCCTTCAACTCAGATCTGTCCAAAGAAGTAGGCAGTGTTCCACCCAGAATCCATTACTCCTTGATGGAATTACCTTGGAAGAATGTTAATATCAACGACTATGGATGTTTGTTTTTCAACTGTATACAAATTCTTTTTTGAGTTAAGTCAACTTGCTTTGGTTTCATAGATTCACATATGGGGGATCATACATTCATTCTAACACATGCATATAAAGTGCTTACAATATGCCAGGCACTGTGCTCTGTGCGGATGATGCAATGATGAGAAGAAATGAAGAAAATGAATCTCTTGTCCTTATAATAAAGAGCTCTTACTATATTAGGAGACACACATGCTAAGGAAATAATGATAATATTAATGTAGCAGACCAGCTGTCGTAAAGAGGACTTTGACCTAGTCTGATGGAAAATAGATGTTAACTAGGTCCAGGGGTATAGATAGGAAAGGCATTCTTGAGAGAAGGCACAGCATGGGCAAAGACTCAATAACAGCAAGAAGAAGAGGGTCATTCGGTTGTCTGGACGTGGTTGATTAGACATGTTGAGAATAGTGTGGTTGGCATACAAGATCTTGTAGGCCTGGTTAAGGATTATTCTTTTTTTTCTGAAGAGCAGATAAACTAGATATGAATTTCAAACTGAGTGTTCTGAAGGCAGCATATAAAATGGAGGGTCAAAAGGGTGCATGCTGGGTGCAATAAAAGGAAAACTGCATTGCCCCACAGAAACACGAACTTAGACTGGGGTGTATAAAAAACCTTGCTGTGCATTCAACAAGTATGCTAAGTACATAATGCAGAGAATGTCTCTGTATCAGCCACTCTATCACAGAAGGAAGGCTACTATGGTGATTGGACAAGTGAACATTTTTCTTATTAATTTCCATTTCAGGGGTGGAAACATGCCCTGAAATTATCCAGTTACGAGGGTAGATAATTTTTTCCTCTTGCTAAAACACACCCAGATGTATCAATAAAAGAACTAAGTAAATGGCAGACTTTCGTCCTCTAAATATTTCTCCTAGAGTGGAGAATTTATGTAGCTCCTGAAAGGTGCTTCCTGAGTAGAGACACAGGAGCCTCCTGACCATGGCTAAAGCCACTTCATGGCCCCACCACAGTTGTCATTTTACTGTGTTTTACCTGGCTTAGTAGAGGAGTTGTAAATGCTTTTTATGATATAGAACTAAGCCCTAAAATTGAACCCTGGGCATAGACATCTGGCTCATACTCTTAAAGCAGCCCATATGCTTAAAATAAAAATTAAAATTTCTGCATGATTTATGAGATGGGGTCACAAGATGTAGTCAGTAGGTGACCGGATGTCAACTCTTCATTGATGCCCTCCCTGAAAGCAAAATATATGTTGCCAAGTGAGTCTAGCCCTGTGTATATTTTCTTTACTTCCATTGTTCATTATGCACACTGCAGTAATTTGTTGACAGTTCAAGGCAAATCCATGATAAAACCAGAGAATGTCTCCAAAGTAAATATTTGGTGCTACGAAATAGGGGCTTTTTGCACATTAATCCAATAATAAAATACCGTCTGTGGGAGGAACAAGGAGCATTTGCTAATTTCCAAATTCCTGTAAGGCACAGAAGATTCTAACTGATTTGAAAAATATTTTCTTTATGGAGAAGTACTGTTCCTAGTCAGGAGACCAAGCTCCTTAGACATGTGGCAACCATGGGCAATTGCAGAAACCCCCAGATTCCTTGCACTGGGTAGAAGGGATTAGGAAGGAAATGAGGATCCAGCTTACTGTAATCAATGCCCTGGTCTTTGAAGGCAATTTAGGAGACACAGTTAGAAAGACAGATATGAATAAGCTATGAGAAGCTAAAACTCTGCTCAGAGTGTGAGAGTCTAGAGAAACAGGTAGCCTTTTCAGGTAGTAAGAGCTTACTGTTCTCATCTGCCCTCTACATTACAACTTCGACTTTGTCCTGGAAGCAGCTCTGGAAACAGAATGTTCAATGAGCTGGGTGGAGGAGGGATGGATGGATATGAAATGTATGAGCTCAGTGTCAAATGAGGAGGATGTGCATACACATTAATAATTTCAAGACAATGAGAAGTTCTGCTTGGAGGGTGCTGAGATAGCAAGGTGAGTGTACATAACATGCTTGTTCTATCATGGTGTCCCATAGGAAGTGATGGACTCAGAAGGATGGAAGAAAGTCGGGGACAGCTTCTCAGAAAGGGCAATACTTTGAGTTTGGAAGCAGGAATAGGGATTTGCTAAGAGAAAAAAAATCATTCATAAAACAATAAACTTGAAAATAATGATATGAGCAAGCTTACACCCACAACTCCGTCATAGATGATGCACAGAAGGAAAATAAGATTAAATCTATTAGGTACCATTTTTAAACACTATGGTTCAGGCACTATGTCATGTGTTTCTCACACACTGTTTTAATTAATACTCCCGACAAGACTGATAGATTTGATTATTCCCTGGTGTTGATGAAGAAACTGAGATTTTAGAGAATTAAGCAACTCTCTTAATTACAGCTTGGTACGAAAATAAAAAATGTGAACCTATACCACCTAAAGACTTTTGCTTTAACCAGAGACACTACAGTTACTCAAGCTGGTTGCCAAGCATCAAATAAAGCTGAGGGTAAAGGTAAGTTGCATGTATTTCTCAACTTAAAACATTTTTAAAACCAGGTATCATAAAAACAAAATTAACACTGGACTATAAGAAGTCTATGACCCTCTGTGACTGCCTCTACAAAGCTACCATGTTGATTTAGAAGATTTGGGTTCTTTAACTATGGGATTCACAACTAGTTTAAAAACTAGTGATTGAGCAAGGACAATTCCAAGAAGCTCATTTAGAATGAGTTGCAGATATATTTGGGTCAAATTTCACTCTTGTTAATGGCATGTATTTTCTTACATCTTCTAACTTCCTGCCTAGTTCTATGTAGCACCTTTTCAGCGGGCAGCTCAGTGAGGGAATATCCATTAACCTGATTGACTAGCATCATGTCAACATAGGCAAAACAGACCTTAGTTTTCTCAACAACTCTGGGAGACTTACAGAGCCCAGATTTGAAATGTAGACAAATAAAACTGAGCTTACATAGCTCCGATAAGTCCTGTGGGTCATCATTCTTTCTAATTCCTGGGCTCCTTTTTTCAGAGAGGATTTTAGTTAAGTCTTTCACCGGTGTTGCCTGAGTGCCTTTGTATCAGGAGGGAATTAACTGCAAGAAAAATTGAGGCTTGACAATAGAAGGCCAGATGCCACACCTTGTAAATAAATAATAATAAAAAAAAACATGCAATGCAGCCAGCTGTACCATATAAACTCAGGTTTTTATACCACACTGTTATGTTCTGTATGTCCTCATTTGGCTCCAACATCTGTTCATCCCTGTCCGTTCCTCCCATATATTAGTTATAATTACATACACAGGAGCTTGTTTATGAGGCTGAGAAACTGACCCACTGGCAGAATGCTTTGGTGGGTCTCTTGCGTTCTCTGTTAAAGAC
The DNA here is from genome assembly GCF_000164805.1 of Carlito syrichta. Lineage (NCBI taxonomy): Eukaryota > Metazoa > Chordata > Mammalia > Primates > Tarsiidae > Carlito > Carlito syrichta. Next base: position 801,637 of record NW_007258428.1, read on the forward strand.
ACTGGTGGATCATTTTGAGGATCAGGCCTTGGTTCATTTACTCTGGAGTGCAAGACCAAACCCAGACTGGTTTGTCACCCTCCTGGAGTTAAGAAATGTCTCGTTACTTTCTCTCCTTATTCTCCAAAGCAACCTGCTATCTTCTGGTCCATTCATTCCCTTTGGATGCCCTGTAAAAATGTAACTCAGTTTAACTCTTCCCAGCTTATCCAGTTGGGAAGAGATCTTTCTTTCTTTTCTCCAGATTCCCATGAACTTCCTATCTGCAATGCATACTGAATATTTGACTAGTTAATTTCTTCTGAAATTTTGTTTATTTTTAAGTCATTACTTATTGGTAAATTCCAGAAACTTAAAAACTGAATTGTATGCCGCCTGTTAAACCTATGACAGATTTCTATAAATAGCCTTCGCATAAATTAAAATAGGATGTGGTCTTGTAAGCAACGGATTTTCAAAATTAAAATTAAAAGAGATTGGCAGCTGCCAGCTTATGGCTGGATGTAGTCTAAAGGTGACACATAAATCTCTATGTTGCTGGTTTTTACTGGAAGGCCCAAAGGTGGATAACACCTTTACACAGTTGAGGAAAGATTTTAGCTTAGGAAGACAAAAATTGAAACAGAATTTTCACCATAGCCAGCCTTTGAAAAAGAGCATGTAGTTTGCACTTTGACAGTCTTGACTGAGCATACTTCTCTCATTAACTTTACCTGTCTAATTTCTTTAGAAATTTGAATGTGTAATACCTGCAACAAGATTGTGTTTTTATGATATAAAAGTATTATTGTGGCTACCTCCCCTTCAGACTAACTTGTATCATGTCCAACCTCCCATCGAGAATAATTAGAAAAGCTGGATAAGTGTTTTAGAAACTTATCTGAAAACATTGGAGAAGTAATGAGGCAACCATGGTTTAAAGAGCTGTGTTCTTGGGAAAAAAAAGGGAAATGCACTGTGTTAAACCTGTAAGTCTGCATCAGTTTTTTACTTGAAGCACTTGCTGACTTATGAGCAGCAAAGGGCAGGAGAATGTAAAACTAATTAGAATATATCAGCTGCAAGAAAAAGCTGAGGAAAGATTTTGGCTTAGGAAGACAAAAATTGAAATTTAGAATTTGCACAGTAGCCAGGTTTTGACAGGACAACATTCTACAGAGAAGAGAAGCACAGAAAAATTGGCTCAGCATTACACATGACTTTTGCAATTAAGGTATCTGACAATTTGTAAGCAGCAGCCCAGAGGCTGAGACACTGCACAGAGCTTTTGGCAATTTCATGGTGCTTAGGAGACAAAAAACTGGAGTCTGTGGGCTGCCAAAGAGAGAAGGGCTTCTGGCAAATATCTTTGGCTTTCAACAAGTACCACTGAATGGCTATGTCCTGGAAGTTTGAGCAATTCAGAAGTAGACTCAGCATCACATGTACTTCATTCTAGACTAGACAGAGGTGATTTATTTTTACTCAAACTGCCTCTTTGGATGTAGATAGCATCACCCAGAGCCTCTACAGATTCCATGAACAATAAATGGCAGACAGCCGGGCTCAGTGGCTCAGTCTGTAATCCCGCGCTTTGGGAGGCTGAGGTGAGTGGATTGCCTGAGCCTGTGGGTTCAAGACTCGCCTGGGCAACTTGGCGAGACCTCATCTCTACAATAAATCAAAAAAACTAGCCAGGTGTGGTAGCGCGCACCTGTAGTTCCAGCTACTTGGAAGGCTGAGGCAGAAGGGTCACCGGAGTCCAACAGATCGAGGCTGAAGTGGCCAGGAGTATGCCACTGCACTCCAGTCTGGGTGACAGAGTGAGACTCCAACTCAAAAAAAAAAAAAAAAAAGGCAGTCAGTACTGTATTACCAGATTACAAGGACACAGAACTAAATAAATAAAAATTAAGAGAAAACAAAAACTGGAATAAAACAGAGCTATAGGCAATCCAGATATAAATATATTTGGACATAGATTTAAAATTATATTGATTAATGTTTGATGAATCAGATATCAAGATGAAAAATGTTATGAGAGAACTGAAATGTATTAAAAAGAATCAAATGAAAACTCTATTACTGAAAAATATTGAAATTAATACCTCAATAGATAGGCTAAATGGAAAATGAAGCAAGCTGAAAAAAGAATTAGTGACATGGAAGACAAGTCAATAGAAAATATTCAGACTGAAGTATGGAGAACAATAAAAATAGATATCCATCCAAAGTCTAACAAAAATGAGAACAAAGTGTTAGTGGATGGGAGAGAAAGAATGGGGCAAAAAGACTATTTAAAAAACAACAACCAAGACTTTTCCCATACTAAATAAATCACCATTCTAAAAATTATTTAAGCTCTATAAACTCAAACAAGATAAGTTCGAAATGAGAATTTTTAAAAAACATACCTAGCAACACATTAACAAAACTGCTGAAGAACACAAGCAAAGAAAAATGAAAAGCAACTGGTAGGAGATAGGACATGGAGATGAAAAAAGACACATTAGCTGCAAAGCAACAAGACTCACAGCACATTTTCAGCACAAATGATGGAAAACATAACACAAGGGAAAACATTGTTAAAGTGCTAAAAGAAAACATCTGTCAGCTTAGAATTATATATAGGATGAAAATATCCTTTAAAAATGAAGGTAGAAAAAAGGCATTTACAGAAAAATAAAATCTGAAATAAGAAGTCAGCTGCAGATCTGAACTAAAAGAAATAATAAGGTGGTAGTCAGGGTTAGGGGTATGCTCAACTGTTCAGTCAGACAGGAACAAAAAGTGAAGGAAAACATAAGGAACAAAAAATATATAAATATATGGGTAAATCTAAACACCATCTACACAAAACAATATCTTGGGAGATTTAACATTTAGCTGAATTTAAAAGTGCATAACGGTCATATAAAAGTCATGAGATAGAATGCCATTTTCTAACATCTTTGCATTAAGCAGAAGTTGATAAAAATACTACTTCTATTGTACACTAGTAAATCAAGAATTGATATTGTAATATTTAATTTAATCACTGAAAGAACAATACAATTATATAGAACCAATCAATAATTAATAGAATGAAAAATTAAATAATCCAAATACTATATTTACCTAAAAAGAGGTAACAAATAAGAAAAGAAACATGAAACCTATGGAACAAATAGAAAGCAGATGGTAACTATAAACACATATGTCAATAATTACATTATATTTATTCATACTAAGTGTTCCAATTAAAAAACCAAGATTGTGAGATTTGAAAAAAATTCAAAGCCTCATTATATTCTTTTTATAAGAAACAAAAATTTACAGTATGTTATAGATAGGGTGAATGTACATATCACTAAAGACATACCATTCAAGCACTAACCAGAAGGAAGATGATGTACTTAGGCTAACAGCAAAAAAATGAATATTTTAAGCAAAAGTAAGTAATAAGGAGGGATATTTCATAATGTTAAATTTAAAAATGCATCAGGAACATAAAATAATTCTAACTTTTTAGTACCTAAATTTATATGTAGGACACAGAAGACTTATATTACATGATTAACTTACTTCACTTAACGGGCATTACCTAGCACTGCAGTCAACAATTGCAGAATACATTTTATTTTGTAAGTGATCATGGAATAATTGCCAACACATTTTGGATCATAAAATAAATATCAATGAATTTCAAAGGATTGGTATTATCTATAGTATGTTCTCTGAACACAGTGAAATTAACCCAGATATTAACTTTTACAAATATAGATTATTCACAAATGTTTGGATAGTAAGCAGTATACTTATAAATGACATATGTCTCAAAGAAAAAAAATCAGAACAGAAATTAGAAAATAATTTGAACTTAGTAAAAGTACAACACATAGTAAATATTTTTGAATGCAGCTAAAGTCATGCTTAGTGAGAGACTGATATACCTTAAGGTTATATAATAAAAAGTAGATAGATTGAAAATTAATATATTCATCTCAAGAACTTAGAAAAGAAAAACAAATTAAACCCAAAATAAGAAGGATATAAATAATAATGATAACAGTACAAGTTAGTGAAATAGAAAATACCATAAAGAGAATCAACAAAGACAAAAGAAAGTTCCTTTAAAAGATTAATATAATTGATAAAATCTAGCAAGAATGAGGTTAATGAAGAAAAGAAAGTGTGCAGGAAAGGATTAATTAATAGACCTTGGTTGCTCAAATTCATCCCTTCCTAAGAAAGGCTTGTGTTCAGAATTGGCCCTTGGTTGGCTCCTGAGAGGAGAGCTTTGAGCCCATGGAATATTCTGCCTGACAAGAGTGTTTCTATATGTCTGAGGCCTTGAGACTAATGGTACCAGTTTGATCACATAGTCTAGGCTAACAATGTGATTTATAGTGAATATCTGTTTTTTAGACTGGCATTGGTTAGAATATGATCAAGTACCCTATACTCAGTATGCAAGTGCTGCATGCCTACCTGTCTGACCTCCAGTAAAAACCCTGGATCCTGAGGCTCAGGTGAGTTTCCCTAGTTGATAACAGCTGCCACACATCATTGCTGGGAGAATCAACTGCATCTGTGTGACTCCATAGGGAGTGAATGCCTGGAAGTTTATACCTTGTTTCTTTTGGACTTCACCTTATGTGCTTTTTCCCTTTGCTGAATTTAATGTACATTCTCTCACAATAATAAACTATAACCATGAATGCAGCTTTTTCGAGTCCAATGAGTCCTTCCAGTGAATCATTGAGCCAAGGGACCCACAACACACATACACACAAATATATCACATATTACTAATATCAGGAATAAAAGGATATTAAGGAGTTATTCTGGAAATTTTAAATATAACAAATTTAAGCCCATACATTTAAAAATTTAAAGAAAATAAGTTGAAGTACTAGAAAAACACCACTAAATAAAACTGACAACGTAAAATATGAGTAGCCACTTATCAGCTAAAAAATTATATGCATAATTAAAAGCCTGTCTACAAAGCAAAGCAATTCTTTCACAACTACACACAAACAAACAACTGCCAGGCCCCATACTGCTTCAGAGTTGAATTTTGCCTGTTAAGAAAGAAATAACATCAACTTTTGCAAACTCTTCCAGAGAACAGGAAAAAAAAAAATCCTGAACTTATGATATTAAAACATTAAAGTATATTAGAAAAGAGAAAATTACAGATTAATCTCTCTCGTAAATATGAGAAATCATTGAAATATTAATATATTTGTCAATGATATATAAAAGTATTGTATATCATGATAAAGTGACTTTATTGAGGAATCTAAACTGAGTTTAACATTAAAAATAATTGGAATATAATTTGAAACAGTGAAAGAATAAAGGGAAAAGTATGTCATCTCAATAAATACAAAAAAGACATTTGGCAAAATTAAACATCCATTTATAATAAAAGCTTCAAACTAAGATAATGGAAACTTTCTTAATTTTACAAAACATAGCTGCAGAAAATCTATAGAAAATATCATATTATAATGAAACATTGAAAGCATTCTCTCTCCACCATGTCTATTTCAACAATATTCTAGAGGACCCTATCAGCGCAATAAGGAAAGAAAAAAAAAAGGTCTAAACATATAAATGAATTCCTGATCAAAATCCTAAGTGCCCATGTCATAAGAGATAAGATAGACAAGTGGGACCTCATCAAAATGACAAGCTTCTGCAAAGCCAAATAAACCATCAAGAGAGCAGGGAAACAGCCCACAGACTGGGAAAAAATATTTGCCAACAGTATCTGACAAAGGCCTAACATCTAAGATTTACAAGAAACTCAAATGTGCCAAAAAGAAAAGAACACACAACCCCATTACAAAATGGGAAAAAAGCCAGGCTCGGTGGCTCATCCTGTAATCCCGCGCTTTGGGACGCTGAGGTGAGTGGATTGCCTGAGCCCGTGGGTTCGAGACCCACCTGGGCAATTTGGTGAGACCTCATCTCTACAATAAATCAAAG
>NW_007258428.1:807768-809422 GCF_000164805.1 Carlito syrichta
AGCAGGTCGAGGCTGCGGTGGCCAGGAGCAGCCACTGCACTCCAATCTGGGCGACAAAGTGAGACTCCAACTCAAAACAAAAACAAAAACAAAATGGGAAAAAGATTTGAATAGGCACTTCTCAAAAGAAAACATATGAGCAGCCAACAGATACATGAAAAAATGCTCAACCTCACTAGTCATCAAATAAACACAAATTAAAACCACACTGAGATACCACCTAACTCTTGTCAGAATGGCCATCATCAATAACTCAAAAAACAACAGATGCTAGAGGATGTGGAGAAAAGGGAACACTCCTACATTGTTGGTGGGAGTGTAAACTAGTACAACTTCTGTGGAAAACAGTTTGGCGATTCCTAAAAGGTCTAAAAACCGACCCTCCATACGACCCCGCAATCCCCCTACAGGAAATATACTCAGAGGAACTCAAATCACTCTATGAAAAAGATACCTGCACATGCATGTTTATTGCAGCATTGTTCACAATAGCAAAAACATGGAACCAACCGTGTTGCCTATCGAAAGAGGACTGGATAAAAAAATTTAGAAATGTGGTACATATACACAATGGAATATTACATAGCCATAAATAAGGACAAAATTATGAATTTCACAGCAACTTGGATGCACTTAGAGTTTATAATACTGAGTGATCTATCACAGAAACAATGAACTGAGTATCAGATGTTCTCACTCATAGGTGGACTTTGAACAATTATCATAATACTATAAGAAAAGGATTGTCAGTAGTGGGAAATTGCCAGGGTGAGGAGCGGGATTGGCAGTAGTGGGATTCTGCTGGGGGAAGGGGGACACACCTCATCAACAAAGGTACCTGCATAATGAACGTGCATATACTTAACTCTGAATTGTACCCCACATCTTTAAAATATCTGGCTACTTGGAAGGCGAGGCGGAAGGATAGCCAAGAGCCCAGCAGGTCGAGGCTGCAGTGGCTGGAAGCGGCCACTGCACTCCAGTCTGGGCGACAGAGTGAGACTCCAACTCAAAAAAAAAAAAAAAAAAAAATCACACCCTCATTAAGTGATGGAGCTGCAATTCAAATCCAGGTCTGACCTCACAGAGGATACTCTTCCCACCTCAGCACAAGCCCTTGAAACCTCAAGACTGTACAGAAGTGAGAGGCTATTTAATTCACTTAACAAATGTGTGGAGCCTAACTATGTGCAAAGCAAAATGCTGAACATCTCAGAGGGATACACAGAGGGTTAAAATGTGGGCTCTGTCTACCTCCAGAGGAATTTATCATCTGTGGGGTATGGGGGAGCACTCAAATACAGAGAGGAGAATGGGCGAGAGGGAGGGCTGGGAGGATAAGGACCCAGGAATTCAAGATCAGCCTAGGCAAGACCTAGGTAAGACCCCATCTCTATTTTCTTTTTTTGAGTGGGGGTCTCACTCTGTTGCCCAGGCTGGAATGCAGTAGCATGATCAAGGCTCACTACGGCCTCAACCTCCTAGGCTCAGGTGATCCTCCCACCTCAGCTTCCCAGGTAGCTGTGACTACAGGCTGCACCGCTACGACCAGCTAACTTTTTTTTTGTGAGTCAGAGTCTCACTCTGTCGCCCAGGCCGGAGTGTAATGGCACACTCACGGCCACCGCCGCCTCAACCTGCTGGGTTCAGGTGA